>NC_143030.1:76934898-76974898 GCF_057628025.1 Oncorhynchus mykiss | reverse complement strand
TTGTTGTACAGCTTGAATTTGTGTTACTGGCCTTCACACAATACCCCATAATGTCAAAGTGGAATTATGTTTTTTATAATTTTTTACAAATTAATTAAACATCTAAAGCTGAAATGTCTCGAGTTAATAAGTATTCATCCCCTTTTTTTATGGAAAGCCTAAATAAATTCGGGAGTAAATATTAGATTAACAAGTCATGTAATAAGTTGCTTGGACTCACTCTGTGTGCGATAATAGTGGTAAACTGTACCCCACACATACATAAGTCGAACAGTGGATTTCAAACTAAGTTTCAACCACAAAGACTGGCAAGGTTTTCCAATGCCTCGCAAAGAAGGGAACCTATTGGTATATGGGTCAAAATGTTTGAATTCATTAATTTTAACACAAAAAACCCTGTTCCTGAAGAGCTACTGTCCTGTAGGTTTTCACTCCAACCCTGTTCCCGAAGAGCTACTGTCCTGTATGTTTTCACTCCAACCCTGTTCCCGAAGAGCTACTGTCCTGTAGGTTTTCACTCCAACCCTGTTCCTGAAGAGCTACTGTCCTGTAGGTTTTCACTCCAACCCTGTTCCTGAAGAGCTACTGTCCTGTATGTTTTCACTCCAACCCTGTTCCCGAAGAGCTACTGTCCTGTATGTTTTCACTCCAACCCTGTTCCCGAAGAGCTACTGTCCTGTAGGTTTTCACTCCAACCCTGTTCCTGAAGAGCTACTGTCCTGTAGGTTTTCACTCCAACCCTGTTCCCGAAGAGCTACTGTCCTGTAGGTTTTCACTCCAACCCTGTTCCTGAAGAGCTACTGTCCTGTAGGTTTTCACTACAACCTTAATCTAGTGCACCTGATTCTAATAATTATCTGATTAATCAACTGAATCAGGTTAGTTAAACTGGGGCTGGATTAAATACCTACAGAGGGTAGCTCTCCAGGAACAGGTTTGGATTAAATACCTACAGAGGGTAGCTCTCCAGGAACAGGTTTGGATTAAATACCTACAGGAGGGTAGCTCTCCAGGAACAGGTTTGGATTAAATACCTACAGAGGGTAGCTCTCCAGGAACAGGTTTGGATTAAATACCTACAGGAGGGTAGCTCTCCAGGAACAGGTTTGGATTAAATACCTACAGGAGGGTATCTCTCCAGGAACAGGTTTGGATTAAATACCTACAGGAGGGTATCTCTCCAGGAACAGGTTTGGATTAAATAACTACAGGAGGGTAGCTCTCCAGGAACAGGTTTGGATTAAATACCTACAGGAGGGTAGCTCTCCAGGAACAGGTTTGGATTAAATACCTACAGGAGGGTAGCTCTCCAGGAACAGGTTTGGATTAAATAACTACAGGAGGGTATCTCTCCAGGAACAGGTTTGGATTAAATAACTACAGGAGGGTAGCTCTCCAGGAACAGGTTTGGATTAAATACCTACAGGAGGGTAGCTCTCCAGGAACAGGTTTGGATTAAATGACTACAGAGGGTATCTCTCCAGGAACAGGTTTGGATTAAATACCTACAGAGGGTAGCTCTCCAGGAACAGGTTTGGATTAAATACCTACAGAGGGTAGCTCTCCAGGAACAGGTTTGGATTAAATACCTACAGAGGGTAGCTCTCCAGGAACAGGTTTGGATTAAATGACTACAGAGGGTAGCTCTCCAGGAACAGGTTTGGATTAAATGACTACAGTATCTCTGACCCATTACAGGCTGACTGACTACAGTATCTCTGACCCACTACAGGCTGACTGACTACAGTATCTCTGACCCACTACAGGCTCACTGACTATCTCTGACCCACTACAGGCTGACTGACTACAGTATCTCTGACCCACTACAGGCTGACTGACTACAGTATCTCTAACCCACTACAGGCTGACTGACTACAGTATCTCTGACCCACTACAGACTGACTCACTGACTATCTCTGACCCACTACAGGCTGACTGACTACAGTATCTCTAACCCACTACAGGCTGACTGACTACAGTATCTCTGACCCATTACAGGCTGACTGACTACAGTATCTCTGACCCATTACAGGCTGACTGACTACAGTATCTCTGACCCACTACAGGCTGACTGACTACAGTATCTCTGACCCACTACAGACTGACTGACTACAGTATCTCTGACCCACTACAGGCTGACTGATTACCTCTGACCCACTACAGGCTCACTGACTACAGTATCTCTGACCCACTACAGGCTCACTGACTATCTCTGACCCACTACAGGCTGACTGATTACCTCTGACCCACTACAGGCTGACTGATTACCTCTGACCCACTACAGGCTCACTGACTACAGTATCTCTGACCCACTACAGGCTCACTGACTATCTCTGACCCACTACAGGCTGACTGATTACCTCTGACCCACTACAGGCTGACTGATTACCTCTGACCCACTACAGGCTGACTGATTACCTCTGACCCACTACAGGCTGACTGAATAAAGTTTCCACCATAATGTCAACTGAAGACTAATTCATGCCTCAAACTTCTTCTTCTTGTTCTTCAGATCCAGTTTGCGGAGGATAAACAGGAGTTTCAGAAGTACCCCACTAAGGCCGGCCGGCGCTCCCTGTCTCGCTCCATCTCCCAGTCCTCCACAGATAGCTACAGCTCAGGTAGCTACCACACACTAGAGTTGGGTGATATCCAGATTGTTCGTACCGTCATACCGTTTCTGTACCATACCGGTGTATACAGTATTACCAAATTTGTATTTAAAAAAAAAACAAAAAAAAAAAACAAACATTTTAGGCAACAGAGATCTTGATCCAGGAGGAGATGTATCTGCTGTGTCTTGACATCCAGCCACTTAGCTAAGCAAGTTGGCAAACCAAATGCGTAGCTGGAGCCCAGAGCTGGATAACATTTATTTGACACATCTTAGATGTCTTATAGTTTATACTTAACTGATAGAGTTATAAGCAGTGACGTAGCACGGGATTTGAAAATCATACCGAAATACCCCGGTATATGGTTTAAACGGTTTATCGCCGAAGCCTAACACACACACATACACACACACACACACACACACACACATGACTACTGTGCTAGGTGCTGGCGATTACCAGGGTGGCCAAATTCCTTCCACTGAAGATCATGTCAAGCTACTAACTCCACTGTCTTCTATAGACTGGTATACCATTGAGGAAGATCTATTGATCTGTCTTCTGTAGACTGGTATACCATTGAGGAAGATCTATTGATCTGTCTTCTGTAGACTGGTATACCATTGAGGAAGATCTATTGATCTGTCTTCTATAGACTGGTATACCATTGAGGAAGATCTATTGATCTGTCTTCTGTAGACTGGTTTACCATTGAGGAAGATCTATTGATCTGTCTTCTGTAGACTGGTTTACAATTGAGGAAGATCTATTGATCTGTCTTCTATAGACTGGTATACCATTGAGGAAGATCTATTGATCTGTCTTCTGTAGACTGGTTTACAATTGAGGAAGATCTATTGATCTGTCTTCTATAGACTGGTATACCATTGAGGAAGATCTATTGATCTGTCTTCTATAGACTGGTATACCATTGAGGAAGATCTATTGATCTGTCTTCTATAGACTGGTATACCATTGAGGAAGATCTATTGATCTGTCTTCTATAGACTGGTATACCATTGAGGAAGATCTATTGATCTGTCTTCTATAGACTGGTATACCATTGAGGAAGATCTATTGATCTGTCTTCTATAGACTGGTATACCATTGAGGAAGATCTATTGATCTGTCTTCTATAGACTGGTATACCATTGAGGAAGATCTATTGATCTGTCTTCTATAGACTGGTTTACCATTGAGGAAGATCTATTGATCTGTCTTCTGTAGACTGGTTTACAATTGAGGAAGATCTATTGATCTGTCTTCTATAGACTGGTATACCATTGAGGAAGATCTATTGATCTGTCTTCTGTAGACTGGTTTACAATTGAGGAAGATCTATTGATCTGTCTTCTATAGACTGGTATACCATTGAGGAAGATCTATTGATCTGTCTTCTATAGACTGGTATACCATTGAGGAAGATCTATTGATCTGTCTTCTATAGACTGGTATACCATTGAGGAAGATCTATTGATCTGTCTTCTATAGACTGGTATACCATTGAGGAAGATCTATTGATCTGTCTTCTATAGACTGGTATACCATTGAGGAAGATCTATTGATCTGTCTTCTGTAGACTGGTTTACAATTGAGGAAGATCTATTGATCTGTCTTCTATAGACTGGTATACCATTGAGGAAGATCTATTGATCTGTCTTCTGTAGACTGGTATACCATTGAGGAAGATCTATTGATCTGTCTTCTATAGACTGGTATACCATTGAGGAAGATCTATTGATCTGTCTTCTATAGACTGGTTTACAATTGAGGAAGATCTATTGATCTGTCTTCTATAGACTGGTATACCATTGAGGAAGATCTATTGATCTGTCTTCTGTAGACTGGTATACCATTGAGGAAGATCTATTGATCTCAGTTAATATTTAATGATTGTCTAATTCTATCTTCTATCTTAGCTCTGACCAAAGAGATATACACTGTAGGTGTGACCTTTAACGAACAAAGGCTTCATTATGTGTCTGTGACTCTTTATCCCCTCAACACAATGTCCAGCTGCGTCCTACTCAGACAGCTCAGATGACGAGACCTCTCCTCGGGACAAGGCCCAGGCCAACTCCAAGGGCAGCAGCGACTTCTGCGTTAAGAACGTCAAACAGGCAGAGTTCGGCAGACGGGAGATCGAGATCGCAGAGCAAGGTGCAGAATCACTGGTCTTGCATTCACTTTCCGGCATCGTTCTGATTGCAACTATGATAGATGTGCAACCAGGCCAGCCCAGTACAGCTCTGCTGGGCTCAGTATTGTCAAAAGGGTCAAGTGGAAAGAATTGACATAGGATCAGGGGGATAGAGGGTACAGAGAGTGTTTGGCGCCTCGTCAAGGACTGACTCTGGATCAGTAATTATAAGGTAGCGGTCATAGAGAGGAGCTCAGACTGACTCTGGATCAGTAAATATAAGGTAGCGGTTATAGAGAGGAGCTCAGACTGACTCTGGATCAGTAATTATAAGGTAGCGGTCATAGAGAGGAGCTCAGACTGACTCTGGAACAGTAATTATAAGGTAGCGGTCATAGAGAGGAGCTCAGACTCGTATCACATGGCATCTATTCTGCTGTGCTGAGTTTTAACGACTGATATCAAAGTCATAAAGCAGGTGATGACCTCACTGGACCTGTGTCAGATAGACAGTGGTGTCCAGGGAAACAGGAGCAGGTCTGAACCTCTGTCTGTCTCTGTGTCTGTCTGTGTCTCTCTCTGACTGTGTCTCTCTCTGACTGTCTGTCTGTCTGTGTCTCTCTCTGACTGTCTGTCTGGCTGTCTGTGTCTCTCTCTGACTGTCTGTCTGTCTTTCTGTGTCTCTCTCTGACTGTCTGTCTGTCTTTCTGTGTCTCTCTCTGACTGTCTGTCTGTCTTTCTGTGTCTCTCTCTGACTGTCTGTCTGTCTTTCTGTGTCTCTCTCTGACTGTCTGTCTTTCTCCGTCCTCTCTTTCTCTCTATGGTTGTGCAGATCTAGGCGAAGTGCCTAGGTCTCAACAGCTGTTCCTGTCAGTTCTGCTCTAACTAACCCTAGAGCCGTTGCCTAGGTCTCAACAGCTGTTCCTGTCAGTTCTGCTCTAACTAACCCTATAGCCGTTGCCTAGGTCTCAACAGCTGTTCCTGTCAGCAATGCTCTAATTAACCTGCTGTGGTGTAAAGTACTTAAGTAAAAATACTTTAAAGTACTACATAAGTAGTTTTTTTTAGGTATCTGTACTTTACTATTTATTTTTTTGGACAACTTTTACTTCAATACATTCCTGAAGAAAATAATGTATTTTTTGCTCCATACATTTTCCCTGATACCCAAAAGTACTCGGTACATGTTTAATGCTCTGCAGGACAGGAAAATGGTCCAATTTAATTATGCACTTATCAAGAGAACACATGGTCCTCCCTACTGCCTCTGATCTGGCGGACTCACTAAACACAAATGCATCGTTTTTATATGATGTCTGATTGTTGGAGTGTACCTGTGGCTATCCATACATTTTAAAAAAACGTAAGTATATTTAGAACCAAATACTTTTAGACTTTTTTTACTCAAGTATTATTTGAATGGGTGACTTGCACTCTTACTTGAGTAACTTTCAACCTGCAGGCAATATGGAGGTGATCTTGTGGGTTTTACTGTCTCACTGGCCTCTCTTTTTCAATATTATGATAAATCTATCTTCATATTCCTGCCTCTCTCGTTCACTGGTGTACTCTCCCAAATCCTTTCATTCTGACTCTCACTATCTCACCCCCTCTCTCTCTCTCTCTCCCCCTTTTTTTTTTTTTATCTCTCCTCCTCTCCGCACGCCCCCCCTCCTCCTCTCCGCACAGATATGTCCGCCCTGATCTCGCTGAGGAAGAGAGCCCAGGGGGAGAAGCCTCTAGCTGGGGCGAAGATAGTGGGCTGCACCCACATAACAGCTCAGACTGCAGTACGTCAACTTGCTCTCTCCTCCACCCAATGTTGCCAACTTGGCAACTTAGCCAGTTTTCAGACCCCCTCCAGCGACTTTTATTGGTAAAAGAGGCTAGCGACAAATTCAGCTACTTTTCAGGCTGCCTTTGGGGAGTTTTGCCACCAAGAGTTTCAGTGGTTTTGATGGCATTTAGCGACTTTTCTCACTGAATTCTGCACCACAGAAGAGTGGGAGAAGCTGTCTGTTTAACAGAAGTCACAGCAGCAAGGGAAATTGGTGATGTGAGGTCGCAACGGCAAAACATCTAGTGACTTCTAGAAACCGACTTCAAGAAACCAAAAGTGGATCTCACTGAAAAATAGTTGGTAACACTATACAATCATACCACACCATACTTCATCTTAGATTTAAAGAATACCCCTCTACCGTACAACATCTTAGATTTAGAGAATACCTCTCTACCGTACAACATCTTAGATTTAGAGAATACCTCTCTACCGTACAACATCTTAGATTTAGAGAATATCTCTCTACCGTACAACATCTTAGATTTAGAGAATACCTCTCTACCTACCGTACAACATCTTAGATTTAGAGAATACCTCTCTACCGTACAACATCTTAGATTTAGAGAATACCTCTCTACCGTACAACATCTTAGATTTAGAGAATACCTCTCTACCGTACAACATCTTAGATTTAGAGAATATCTCTCTACCGTACAACATCTTAGATTTAGAGAATACCTCTCTACCGTACAACATCTTAGATTTAGAGAATACCTCTCTACCGTACAACATCTTAGATTTAGAGAATACCTCTCTACCGTACAACATCTTAGATTTAGAGAATACCTCTCTACCGTACAACATCTTAGATTTAGAGAATACCTCTCTACCGTACAACATCTTAGATTTAGAGAATACCTCTCTACCGTACAACATCTTAGATTTAGAGAATACCTCTCTACCGTACAACATCTTAGATTTAGAGAATATCTCTCTACCGTACAACATCTTAGATTTAGAGAATACCTCTCTACCGTACAACATCTTAGATTTAGAGAATACCTCTCTACCGTACAACATCTTAGATTTAGAGAATACCTCTCTACCGTACAACATCTTAGATTTAGAGAATACCTCTCTACCGTACAACATCTTAGATTTAGAGAATACCTCTCTACCGTACAACATCTTAGATTTAGAGAATACCTCTCTACCGTACAACATCTTAGATTTAGAGAATACCTCTCTACCGTACAACATCTTAGATTTAGAGAATATCTCTCTACCGTACAACATCTTAGATTTAGAGAATACCTCTCTACCGTACAACATCTTAGATTTAGAGAATACCTCTCTACCGTACAACATCTTAGATTTAGAGAATACCTCTCTACCGTACAACATCTTAGATTTAGAGAATACCTCTCTACCGTACAACATCTTAGATTTAGAGAATACCTCTCTACCGTACAACATCTTAGATTTAGAGAATACCTCTCTACCGTACAACATCTTAGATTTAGAGAATACCTCTCTACCGTACAACATCTTAGATTTAGAGAATACCTCTCTACCGTACAACATCTTAGATTTAGAGAATACCTCTCTACCGTACAACATCTTAGATTTAGAGAATACCTCTCTACCGTACAACATCTTAGATTTAGAGAATACCCCTCTACCGTACAACATCTTAGATTTAGAGAATACCCCTCTACCGTACAACATCTTAGATTTAGAGAATACCCCTCTACCGTACAACATCTTAGATTTAGAGAATATCTCTCTACCGTACAACATCTTAGATTTAGAGAATACCTCTCTACCGTACAACATCTTAGATTTAGAGAATACCTCTCTACCGTACAACATCTTAGATTTAGAGAATACCCCTCTACCTACCGTACAACATCTTAGATTTAGAGAATACCTCTCTACCGTACAACATCTTAGATTTAGAGAATACCTCTCTACCGTACAACATCTTAGATTTAGAGAATACCTCTCTACCGTACAACATCTTAGATTTAGAGAATACCCCTCTACCGTACAACATCTTAGATTTAGAGAATACCTCTCTACCGTACAACATCTTAGATTTAGAGAATACCTCTCTACCTACCGTACAACATCTTAGATTTAGAGAATACCTCTCTACCGTACAACATCTTAGATTTAGAGAATACCTCTCTACCGTACAACATCTTAGATTTAGAGAATACCTCTCTACCGTACAACATCTTAGATTTAGAGAATACCTCTCTACCGTACAACATCTTAGATTTAGAGAATACCTCTCTACCGTACAACATCTTAGATTTAGAGAATACCTCTCTACCGTACAACATCTTAGATTTAGAGAATACCCCTCTACCGTACAACATCTTAGATTTAGAGAATACCTCTCTACCGTACAACATCTTAGATTTAGAGAATACCTCTCTACCGTACAACATCTTAGATTTAGAGAATACCTCTCTACCGTACAACATCTTAGATTTAGAGAATACCTCTCTACCGTACAACATCTTAGATTTAGAGAATACCCCTCTACCTACCGTACAACATCTTAGATTTAGAGAATATCTCTCTACCGTACAACATCTTAGATTTAGAGAATACCTCTCTACCGTACAACATCTTAGATTTAGAGAATACCTCTCTACCGTACAACATCTTAGATTTAGAGAATACCCCTCTACCTACCGTACAACATCTTAGATTTAGAGAATACCCCTCTACCGTACAACATCTTAGATTTAGAGAATACCTCTCTACCGTACAACATCTTAGATTTAGAGAATACCTCTCTACCGTACAACATCTTAGATTTAGAGAATACCTCTCTACCGTACAACATCTTAGATTTAGAGAATACCTCTCTACCGTACAACATCTTAGATTTAGAGAATACCTCTCTACCGTACAACATCTTAGATTTAGAGAATACCTCTCTACCGTACAACATCTTAGATTTAGAGAATATCTCTCTACCGTACAACATCTTAGATTTAGAGAATACCCCTCTACCGTACAACATCTTAGATTTAGAGAATACCTCTCTACCGTACAACATCTTAGATTTAGAGAATACCTCTCTACCGTACAACATCTTAGATTTAGAGAATACCTCTCTACCGTACAACATCTTAGATTTAGAGAATACCTCTCTACCGTACAACATCTTAGATTTAGAGAATACCCCTCTACCGTACAACATCTTAGATTTAGAGAATACCCCTCTACCGTACAACATCTTAGATTTAGAGAATACCTCTCTACCGTACAACATCTTAGATTTAGAGAATACCTCTCTACCGTACAACATCTTAGATTTAGAGAATACCTCTCTACCGTACAACATCTTAGATTTAGAGAATACCTCTCTACCGTACAACATCTTAGATTTAGAGAATACCTCTCTACCGTACAACATCTTAGATTTAGAGAATACCTCTCTACCGTACAACATCTTAGATTTAGAGAATACCTCTCTACCGTACAACATCTTAGATTTAGAGAATACCTCTCTACCGTACAACATCTTACCTTATACTGTCTTTGGCTTTCCTGGTAGTCTAGTCTACTTGATCAGACATCCAGTTTTCATGAACAAAACATTTGGCACTTGACTCCTGAAATAGCAGCATGATTGTTGGGTCTTGTTTAGATTACTTGACATGAATGTATTTTATGTGTGTTAGTGTATGTGCTTATTTTGTAAAAATGGTAATAATGTGAGTAATATTTTATTTATGATGTAGGCTGTTGTTGTTTTGTTGTCCTGTTTGGACCCCAGGAAGAGTAGCTGCTGCCTTGGCAGGGACTAAATTGGATCCTTCATAAACTCCAGGAAGAGTAGCTGCTGCCTTGGCAGGGACTAAATGGGATCCTTCATAAACTCCAGGAAGAGTAGCTGCTGCCTTGGCAGGGACTAAATGGGATCCTTCATAAACTCCAGGAAGAGTAGCTGCTGCCTTGGCAGGGACTAAATGGGATCCTTCATAAACTCCAGGAAGAGTAGCTGCTGCCTTTGCAGGGACTAAATGGGATCCTTCATAAACTCCAGGAAGAGTAGCTGCTGCCTTGGCAGGAACTAATGGGGATCCATAATAAACCCCAGGAAGAGTAGCTGCTGCCTTGGCAGGAACTAATGGGGATCCATAATAAACCCCAGGAAGAGTAGCTGCTGCCTTGGCAGGAACTAATGGGGATCCATAATTAACCCCAGGAAGAGTAGCTGCTGCCTTGGCAGGAACTGATGGGGATCCATAATAAACCCCAGGAAGAGTAGCTGCTGCCTTGGCAGGAACTAATGGGGATCCATAATTAACCCCAGGAAGAGTAGCTGCTGCCTTGGCAGGAACTAATGGGGATCCATAATAAACCCCAGGAAGAGTAGCTGCTGCTTTGGCAGGAACTAATGGGGATCCATAATAAACCCCAGGAAGAGTAGCTGCTGCCTTGGCAGGAACTAATGGGGATCCATAATAAACCCAGGAAGAGTAGCTGCTGCCTTGGCAGGAACTAATGGGGATCCATAATAAACCCCAGGAAGAGTAGCTGCTGCCTTGGCAGGAACTAATGGGGATCCATAATAAACCCAGGAAGAGTAGCTGCTGCCTTGGCAGGAACTAATGGGGATCCATAATAAACCCAGGAATAGTAGCTGCTGCCTTGGCAGGAACTAATGGGGATCCATAATTAACCCCAGGATGAGTAGCTGCTGCCTTGGCAGGAACTAATGGGGATCCATAATTAACCCCAGGAAGAGTAGCTGCTGCCTTGGCAGGGTTCCTAATAAATACTAGTGTATTTGTGTATTTCCCCCCTCAGGTTCTGATAGAGACCCTGGTAGCTCTTGGAGCTCAGTGTCGTTGGACAGCCTGTAACATCTACTCTACTCAGAACGAGGTGGCTGCTGCCCTGGCAGAGACTGGTGAGAACTTATAATACTGTCCTCTCTTTCTTTCTGTCTGTCTCGCCCCTTCCCTCTCTCTCACCCTTCCTCTACCTCTCTCTTTCCCTCTCACCCATCCTCTACCTCCCTCTCTCTCTACCCTCCCCCTCTCTTTCCCTCTCTACCCTCCCCCTCTTTCTCTCTCAATTCAATTCAAGGGGCTTTATTGGCATGGGAAACGTATGTTTAGATTGCCAAAGCAAGTGAAATAGATAATAAAATAAAGTGAAATAAACATTAAAAAGTGAACAGTAAATATTACACTCACACAAGTTCTCCGAATAATAGAGACATTTCAAATGTCATATTATATACAGTGAATAGTTAAAGTACAAATGGGAAAATAAATCAACAGAAATATGGGTTGTATTTACAATGGTGTTTGTTCTTTAATAGTTGCCCTTTTCTTGTGGCAACAGGTCACAAATCTTGCTGCTGTGATGGCACTCTCCCTCTCCCCTTCCTTCCCTCTCTTTCCTTCCTTCCCTCTCTCTCTCTCTCTCTCTCCTTCTATCCCTCTCTCTCTCCCAGCCATAATAAGTGCTAGCCTCCCTCTCTCTCTCTCTCCTTCTATCCCTCTCTCTCTCCCAGCCATAATAAGTGCTAGCCTCCCCCTCTCTCTCTCTCTCTCTCGCTCTTTATCCCTCTCTCTCTCCCAGCCATAATAAGTGCTAGCCTCCCCCTCTCTCTCCTCTCTCTCTCGCTCTCTATCCCTCTCTCTCTCCCAGCCAAAATAAGTGCCAGCCTCCTCCTCTCTCTCCCTCTCTCTCTCCCATCTCTCTCTCTCTCTCTCTCTCTCTCTCTCTCTCTCTCTCTCTCTCTCTCTCTCTCTCTCTCTCTCTCTCTCTCTCTCTCTCTCTCTCTCTCTCTCTCTCTCTCTCTCTCTCTCTCTCTCTCTCTCTCTCTCTCTCTCTCTCTCTCTCTCTCTCTCTCTCTCTCTCTCCCAGCCATAATAAGTGCTACCCCCCCCCCCTCTCTCTCTCTCCCAGCCATAATAAGTGCTAGCCTCCCCCTCTCTCTCTCTCTCTCTCTCTCCCAGCCATAATAAGTGCTAGCCTCCCCCTCTCTCTCCTCTCCCCTACAGGTGTGCCTGTGTTTGCGTGGAAGGGCGAGTCAGAGGATGACTTTTGGTGGTGCATCGACCGCTGTGTCAACACGGAAGGCTGGCAGGCCAACATGGTACCTAAATACTAAACCATCCCCTAATAATGTACTTGACCTCTGTCGTGTAGTGACACTCTCACACGTTGTAAAGGCTTATTTTTGATTGATTTGAAATGATTGAAATTGCTTTACTGTAGTTGTGGAGGCTTCTGTTTCCATCCGTCACTTATCTTCCGACCTTATTTAATATGCAGCCTTAATGCAGCAGATGTCTCTATTTAGTATACAGACTTAATGCAGCAGATGTCTCTATTTAATATGCAGACTTAATGCAGCAGATGTCTCTATTTAGTATACAGACTTAATGCAGCAGATGTCTCTATTTAGTATACAGACTTAATGCAGCAGATGTCTCTATTTAATATACAGACTTAATGCAGCAGATGTCTCTATTTAGTATACAGACTTAATGCAGCAGATGTCTCTATTTAGTATACAGACTTAATGCAGCAGATGTCTCTATTTAGTATACAGACTTAATGCAGCAGATGTCTCTATTTAGTATACAGACTTAATGCAGCAGATGTCTCTATTTAGTATACAGACTTAATGCAGCAGATGTCTCTATTTAGTATACAGACTTAATGCAGCAGATGTCTCTATTTAGTATACAGACTTAATGCAGCAGATGTCTCTATTTAGTATACAGACTTAATGCAGCAGATGTCTCTATTTAGTATACAGACTTAATGCAGCAGATGTCTCTATTTAATATGCAGACTTAATGCAGCAGATGTCTCTATTTAGTATACAGACTTAATGCAGCAGATGTCTCTATTTAGTATACAGACTTAATGCAGCAGATGTCTCTATTTAGTATACAGACTTAATGCAGCAGATGTCTCTATTTAGTATACAGCCTTAATGCAGCAGATGTCTCTATTTAGTATACAGACTTAATGCAGCAGATGTCTCTATTTAATATGCAGACTTAATGCAGCAGATGTCTCTATTTAGTATACAGACTTAATGCAGCAGATGTCTCTATTTAGTATACAGACTTAATGTAGCAGATGTCTCTATTTAGTATACAGACTTAATGCAGCAGATGTCTCTATTTAATATACAGACTTAATGTAGCAGATGTCTCTATTTAGTATACAGACTTAATGCAGCAGATGTCTCTATTTAATATACAGACTTAATGTAGCAGATGTCTCTATTTAGTATACAGACTTAATGCAGCAGATGTCTCTATTTAGTATACAGACTTAATGTAGCAGATGTCTCTATTTAATATGCAGACTTAATGCAGCAGATGTCTCTATTTAATATACAGACTTAATGTAGCAGATGTCTCTATTTAGTATACAGACTTAATGCAGCAGATGTCTCTATTTAGTATACAGACTTAATGCAGCAGATGTCTCTATTTAGTATACAGACTTAATGCAGCAGATGTCTCTATTTAATGTCATGTACTGTCATGTTGTGTCTTGTCTCTGTCCTTTCCCTTCACCCTGTCTCCCTCTGCTGGTCGTTGTTAGGTTACCTTTTCTCCCCCTCTTTCCCCCAGCTGTGCCTTGTCTCCTCCTAACCACCTCGTCACCCCTTTTCCCACCTGTTCCCTTTTTCCCTCCGATTAGTCCCCTATATCTCTCTCTGTTTTTGTTCCTGTCCTTGTCGGATTCTTGTTTGTTGTGTTTCATGCCTGAGCCAGACTATCGTCATGTTTGCTGTAACCTTGTCCTGTCCTGTCGGAATCTGCCGGTCTATCTGAGCCTACCACAGTTTGGTTATTAAAGAAGCTCTGTTTAAGTTAGTTCGCTTTTGGGTCCTCATTCACTCACCGTAACATTTAATATACAGACTTAATGCAGCAGATGTCTCTATTTAATATACAGACTTAATGCAGCAGATGTCTCTATTTAGTATATAGACTTAATGCAGCAGATGTCTCTATTTAGTATACAGACTTAATGCAGCAGATGTCTCTATTTAATATACAGACTTAATGCAGCAGATGTCTCTATTTAGTATACAGACTTAATGCAGCAGATGTCTCTATTTAGTATACAGACTTAATGCAGCAGATGTCTCTATTTAATATACAGACTTAATGCAGCAGATGTCTCTATTTAGTATACAGACTTAATGCAGCAGATGTCTCTATTTAATATACAGACTTAATGCAGCAGATGTCTCTATTTAGTATACAGACTTAATGTAGCAGATGTCTCTATTTAGTATACAGACTTAATGCAGCAGATGTCTCTATTTAGTATACAGACTTAATGCAGCAGATGTCTCTATTTAGTATACAGACTTAATGCAGCAGATGTCTCTATTTAGTATACAGACTTAATGCAGCAGATGTCTCTATTTAGTATACAGACTTAATGCAGCAGATGTCTCTATTTAGTATACAGACTTAATGCAGCAGATGTCTCTATTTAGTATACAGACTTAATGCAGCAGATGTCTCTATTTAATATGCAGACTTAATGCAGCAGATGTCTCTATTTAATATGCAGACTTAATGCAGCAGATGTCTCTATTTATTGTGCAGACTTAATGCAGCAGATGTCTCTATTTAATATGCAGACTTAATGCAGCAGATGTCTCTATTTAGTGTGCAGACTTAATGCAGCAGATGTCTCTATTTAATATACAGACTTAATGCAGCAGATGTCTCTATTTAGTATACAGACTTAATGCAGCAGATGTCTCTATTTAATATGCAGACTTAATGCAGCAGATGTCTCTATTTAATATGCAGACTTAATGCAGCAGATGTCTCTATTTAATATGCAGACTTAATGCAGCAGATGTCTCTATTTAGTGTGCAGACTTAATGCAGCAGATGTCTCTATTTAATATACAGACTTAATGCAGCAGATGTCTCTATTTAGTATACAGACTTAATGCAGCAGATGTCTCTATTTAGTATACAGACTTAATGCAGCAGATGTCTCTATTTAGTATACAGACTTAATGCAGCAGATGTCTCTATTTAGTATACAGACTTAATGCAGCAGATGTCTCTATTTAGTATACAGACTTAATGCAGCAGATGTCTCTATTTAATATGCAGACTTAATGCAGCAGATGTCTCTATTTAATATGCAGACTTAATGCAGCAGATGTCTCTATTTAATATGCAGACTTAATGCAGCAGATGTCTCTATTTAGTATACAGACTTAATGCAGCAGATGTCTCTATTTAGTATACAGACTTAATGTAGCAGATGTCTCTATTTAGTATACAGACTTAATGCAGCAGATGTCTCTATTTAATATGCAGACTTAATGCAGCAGATGTCTCTATTTAGTATACAGACTTAATGCAGCAGATGTCTCTATTTAATATACAGACTTAATGTAGCAGATGTCTCTATTTAGTATACAGACTTAATGCAGCAGATGTCTCTATTTAATATACAGACTTAATGTAGCAGATGTCTCTATTTAGTATACAGACTTAATGCAGCAGATGTCTCTATTTAGTATACAGACTTAATGCAGCAGATGTCTCTATTTAGTATACAGACTTAATGCAGCAGATGTCTCTATTTAGTATACAGACTTAATGCAGCAGATGTCTCTATTTAGTATACAGACTTAATGCAGCAGATGTCTCTATTTAGTATACAGACTTAATGCAGCAGATGTCTCTATTTAATATGCAGACTTAATGCAGCAGATGTCTCTATTTAATATACAGACTTAATGCAGCAGATGTCTCTATTTAATATACAGACTTAATGCAGCAGATGTCTCTATTTAGTATACAGACTTAATGCAGCAGATGTCTCTATTTAGTATACAGACTTAATGCAGCAGATGTCTCTATTTAATATACAGACTTAATGCAACAGATGTCTCTATTGTTTGAGTCCACTGTCTGCTCTGCTACCATTGCTCTTCCTGTGTTTGTGTTACTGTAGATCTTGGATGACGGAGGGGATCTGACCCACTGGGTTTATAAGAAGCACCCCAGCGTGTTCAAGAAGGCACAGGGCATCGTGGAGGAGAGTGTCACTGGAGTCCACAGGTGAGAAAGAGCTTTCCTGAAAAATTGGTCACATACATCCACAGCAAGGAGAGACGTCTCTGGGATTGGTCCGGTTGATCCCCTGTTAGTCTGTGGGATTGGTCCGGTTGATCCCCTGTTAGTCTGTGGGATTGGTCCGGTTGATCCTCTGTTAGTCTGTGGCTCAAAGAAAACTTTCATCCTTTACTCTCAGGTTGTACCAGCTGTCCAAGGCAGGCAAGCTGTGTGTCCCGGCCATGAATGTGAACGACTCTGTTACCAAGCAGAAGTTTGACAACCTCTACTGCTGCAGAGAGTCCATCCTGGACGGGTGAGGAGGAGTTGTCATGTAGAATATAGTACAGGAACTACTGCTGCAGAGAGTCCATCCTGGACGGGTGAGGAGGAGTTGTCATGTAGAATATAGTACAGGAACTACTGCTCCAGAGAGTCCATCCTGGACGGGTGAGGAGGAGTTGTCATGTAGAATATAGTACAGGAACTACTGCTCCAGAGAGTCCATCCTGGACGGGTGAGGAGGAGTTGTCATGTAGAATATAGTACAGGAACTACTACTGCAGAGAGTCCATCCTGGACGGGTGAGGAGGAGTTGTCATGTAGAATATAGTACAGTAACTACTGCTCCAGAGAGTCCATCCTGGACGGGTGAGGAGGAGTTGTCATGTAGAATAGAGTACAGGAACTACTGCTGCAGAGAGTCCATCCTGGACGGGTGAGGAGGAGTTGTCATGTAGAATATAGTACAGTAACTACTGCTCCAGAGAGTCCATCCTGGATGGGTGAGGAGGAGTTGTCATGTAGAATAGAGTACAGGAACTACTGCTGCAGAGAGTCCATCCTGGACGGGTGAGGAGGAGTTGTCATGTAGAATATAGTACAGTAACTACTGCTCCAGAGAGTCCATCCTGGACGGGTGAGGAGGAGTTGTCATGTAGAATATAGTACAGGAACTACTGCTCCAGAGAGTCCATCCTGGACGGGTGAGGAGGAGTTGTCATGTAGAATATAGTACAGGAACAACTACTGCAGAGAGTCCATCCTGGACGGGTGAGGAGGAGTTGTCATGTAGAATATAGTACAGGAACTACTGCTCCAGAGAGTCCATCCTGGACGGGTGAGGAGGAGTTGTCATGTAGAATATAGTACAGGAACTACTGCTGCAGAGAGTCCATCCTGGACGGGTGAGGAGGAGTTGTCATGTAGAATATAGTACAGGAACTACTGCTCCAGAGAGTCCATCCTGGACGGGTGAGGAGGAGTTGTCATGTAGAATATAGTACAGGAACTACTGCTCCAGAGAGTCCATCCTGGACGGGTGAGGAGGAGTTGTCATGTAGAATATAGTACAGGAACTACTACTGCAGAGAGTCCATCCTGGACGGGTGAGGAGGAGTTGTCATGTAGAATATAGTACAGTAACTACTGCTCCAGAGAGTCCATCCTGGACGGGTGAGGAGGAGTTGTCATGTAGAATAGAGTACAGGAACTACTGCTGCAGAGAGTCCATCCTGGACGGGTGAGGAGGAGTTGTCATGTAGAATATAGTACAGGAACTACTGCTGCAGAGAGTCCATCCTGGACGGGTGAGGAGGAGTTGTCATGTAGAATATAGTACAGTAACTACTGCAGAGAGTCCATCCTGGACGGGTGAGGAGGAGTTGTCATGTAGAATATAGTACAGGAACTACTGCAGAGAGTCCATCCTGGACGGGTGAGGAGGAGTTGTCATGTAGAATATAGTACAGTAACTACTGCAGAGAGTCCATCCTGGACGGGTGAGGAGGAGTTGTCATGTAGAATAGAGTACAGTAACTACTGCTCCAGAGAGTCCATCCTGGACGGGTGAGGAGGAGTTGTCATGTAGAATATAGTACAGTAACTACTGCTCCAGAGAGTCCATCCTGGACGGGTGAGGAGGAGTTGTCATGTAGAATATAGTACAGTAACTACTGCAGAGAGTCCATCCTGGACGGGTGAGGAGGAGTTGTCATGTAGAATATAGTACAGGAACTACTGCAGAGAGTCCATCCTGGACGGGTGAGGAGGAGTTGTCATGTAGAATATAGTACAGTAACTACTGCAGAGAGTCCATCCTGGACGGGTGAGGAGGAGTTGTCATGTAGAATAGAGTACAGTAACTACTGCTCCAGAGAGTCCATCCTGGACGGGTGAGGAGGAGTTGTCATGTAGAATAGTGTACAGGAACTACTGCTGCAGAGAGTCCATCCTGGACGGGTGAGGAGGAGTTGTCATGTAGAATAGAGTACAGGAACTACTGCTGCAGAGAGTCCATCCTGGACGGGTGAGGAGGAGTTGTCATGTAGAATATAGTACAGTAACTACTGCTCCAGAGAGTCCATCCTGGATGGGTGAGGAGGAGTTGTCATGTAGAATATAGTACAGTAACTACTGCAGAGAGTCCATCCTGGACGGGTGAGGAGGAGTTGTCATGTAGAATAGAGTACAGTAACTACTGCTCCAGAGAGTCCATCCTGGACGGGTGAGGAGGAGTTGTCATGTAGAATATAGTACAGTAACTACTGCTCCAGAGAGTCCATCCTGGACGGGTGAGGAGGAGTTGTCATGTAGAATATAGTACAGGAACTACTGCTCCAGAGAGTCCATCCTGGACGGGTGAGGAGGAGTTGTCATGTAGAATATAGTACAGGAACTACTACTGCAGAGAGTCCATCCTGGACGGGTGAGGAGGAGTTGTCATGTATAATATAGTACAGGAACTACTACTGCAGAGAGTCCATCCTGGACGGGTGAGGAGGAGTTGTCATGTAGAATATAGTACAGGAACTACTACTGCAGAGAGTCCATCCTGGACGGGTGAGGAGGAGTTGTCATGTAGAATATAGTACAGGAACTACTGCTCCAGAGAGTCCATCCTGGACGGGTGAGGAGGAGTTGTCATGTAGAATATAGTACAGGAACTACTGCTCCAGAGAGTCCATCCTGGACGGGTGAGGAGGAGTTGTCATGTAGAATATAGTACAGGAACTACTACTGCAGAGAGTCCATCCTGGACGGGTGAGGAGGAGTTGTCATGTAGAATATAGTACAGTAACTACTGCTCCAGAGAGTCCATCCTGGACGGGTGAGGAGGAGTTGTCATGTAGAATAGAGTACAGGAACTACTGCTGCAGAGAGTCCATCCTGGACGGGTGAGGAGGAGTTGTCATGTAGAATATAGTACAGTAACTACTGCTCCAGAGAGTCCATCCTGGACGGGTGAGGAGGAGTTGTCATGTAGAATATAGTACAGTAACTACTGCAGAGAGTCCATCCTGGACGGGTGAGGAGGAGTTGTCATGTAGAATATAGTACAGGAACTACTGCAGAGAGTCCATCCTGGACGGGTGAGGAGGAGTTGTCATGTAGAATATAGTACAGTAACTACTGCAGAGAGTCCATCCTGGACGGGTGAGGAGGAGTTGTCATGTAGAATAGAGTACAGTAACTACTGCTCCAGAGAGTCCATCCTGGACGGGTGAGGAGGAGTTGTCATGTAGAATATAGTACAGGAACTACTGCTCCAGAGAGTCCATCCTGGACGGGTGAGGAGGAGTTGTCATGTAGAATATAGTACAGTAACTACTGCTCCAGAGAGTCCATCCTGGACGGGTGAGGAGGAGTTGTCATGTAGAATAGTGTACAGGAACTACTGCTGCAGAGAGTCCATCCTGGACGGGTGAGGAGGAGTTGTCATGTAGAATAGTGTACAGGAACTACTGCTGCAGAGAGTCCATCCTGGACGGGTGGGACCCTTTTTTTAAACACTAATATCAAATGTTTTTCTCACATAAAGTGTGTGATGCTTTTTGTTTGTAATTTCTAAATGGATCATGTCTGATTTGTAGTTGTTACTTTCTCTGCTTGCTGTAGTTTGAAGAGGACCACTGATGTGATGTTTGGGGGGAAACAGGTGGTGGTGTGTGGTTACGGAGAGGTACAGTCTTTCTGATTCTTTACTCTGATGACTGTTAGCTGACACCTTAGATTCAAAAGTTGAATGTTTGGCATTTCAACATGGATTTTAAGAGTGCTGTACTGGGCTGTTCTCTGTCCTGTAGGTGGGGAAGGGTTGCTGTTCTGCTCTGAAGGCCCTGGGAGCCATCGTCTGCATCACAGAGATAGACCCCATCTGCGCCCTGCAGGGCTGGTGAGTGGCTGGAACTTGCCTACAGTCTAATGTATCCACGCCTTTAAAAAAAAAGATGTGTTTTAGTTATTTTTGGCTACTTTTTCCGACAAATCTTCCTGTGTATGCAGCATGGATGGGTTCAGGGTGGTGAAGCTGAATGAAGTCATTCGTCAGATGGACCTGGTGATAACCTGCACAGGTAAACTACATCAATCAGAGCACGCCTCATCCAGACTCAGTTCTTTTATTCCACTCTGATAATTATAGAAGCAGACCTCCCAGCCGCTGTCCTTGTTTATGGCTCAGGTTTATCCATCAGATGTCAAGTTAGAGGTCACCTGTTTGAATGTGTATCTCTGTCTCTCTCTGTCCCTCTCTCCGTCTCTCACTCTCTCTGTCCCTCCCTATCCCTCTCTCTCTCTCTGTCCCTCCCTCTCTTTCTCTCTCACTCATTATAGACAGCCAACATTATTGATTGTAATCAGATCTGAGATTAGCTGACTGTATTGTTGTCACTCAGGCAATAAGAACGTGGTGACCAGAGAGCAGTTGGACCGGATGAAGAATGGCTGTATTGTCTGCAACATGGGACATTCCAATACCGAGATTGATGTGGTGAGGTACTTTTACCTGTGTGTGTGTGTGCTCACTCTGTGTTTCTGCTGTGTCACTAATCTCCTGCCCCGGTCTCTCTCGCCTCTAGGCCAGCCTGCGGAGCCCGGAGCTTACCTGGGAGAGGGTGCGTTCTCAGGTGGACCATGTGATCTGGCCCGACGGCAAGAGGGTTGTCCTGCTAGCTGAGGTACGGTTTCTGTCCTCTACAACCCCCGTGTCCCTGGCCTGGAGTTAATCTGAGCATCACTCCCATTCGCCGTTGTTTCACCCTAGTGCAATGTTTCCCCAAACTCACCAAGGGGTGCACGTTTAGGTTTTTTGCCCTAGTACTACACAGCTGATTCAAATCATCAAAGCTTGATGATGTGTTGGTTATTGGAATCAGCTGTGTAGTGCCAGGACAAAAAACAACAACACGTACTCCCCTTGTGCAATGTAGGACAGAGTTTGGGGATAGTGTGTACTCTACTATGAGGGGATAGTGTGTACTCTACTGTGAGGTGATAGTGTGTATTCTACTGTGAGGTGATAGTGTGTACTCTACTGTGAGGTGATAGTGTGTACTGTGAGGGGATAGTGTGTACTCTACTGTGAGGGGATACTGTGTACTGTGAGGTGATAGTGTGTATTCTACTGTGAGGTGATAGTGTGTACTCTACTGTGAGGTTATAGTGTGTACTCTACTGTGAGGGGATACTGTGTACTGTGAGGGGATAGTGTGTACTCTACTGTGAGGTGATACTGTGTACTGTGAGGTGATACTGTGTACTCTACTGTGAGGTGATACTGTGTACTGTGAGGGGATAATGTGTACTCTATTGTTTGGGGAACACTGCTTTAGTAACATGGAGCACTGAGTGAAACAATAGTGAGACAGAATGACCTTTAGCTCGGATCTCAGGGTACTTTATTCCCTCCCAAACCTTTGTCTGTGATTCAAAGAGCTATAAAAACATTCTAGAGTTACTAAATAGGCAGACAGATAGGTTTCCCACCATGAGATGTATCCTGATGACCTTTCTGTCACCTTTGTCTGCTTCCAAACCTGACTCTTTTTGAAAACACAACAAAATAGTGACTTGGCCTGAGAGGTTTCCCACTAACATGTAACTAAAGGCTTTGTCTTCCCATCGTTGACCCATGTTGTGTAGTGTGTACTGTGAGGGGAGGGTGTGTACTGTTAGGGGATAGTGTGTACTGTGAGGGGATAGTGTGTACTCTACTGTGAGAGGATAGTATGTACTCTACTGTGAGGGGATAGTATGTACTCTACTGTGAGGTGATAGTATGTACTCTACTGTGAGGTGATAGTATGTACTCTACTGTGAGGGGATAGTATGTACTCTACTGTGAGGGGATACTGTGTACTGTGAGGTGATAGTGTGTACTGTGAGGGGATAGTATGTACTCTACTGTGAGGTGATAGTATGTACTCTACTGTGAGGTGATAGTATGTACTCTACTGTGAGGGGATAGTATGTACTCTACTGTGAGGTGATAGTATGTACTCTACTGTGAGGGGATAGTATGTACTCTACTGTGAGGGGATAGTATGTACTCTACTGTGAGAGGATAGTATGTACTCTACTGTGAGGGGATAGTATGTACTCTACTGTGAGGGGATAGTATGTACTCTACTGTGAGGGGATACTGTGTACTGTGAGGTGATAGTGTGTACTGTGAGGGGATAGTATGTACTCTACTGTGAGGGGATAGTGTGTACTCTACTGTGAGGGGATAGTGTGTACTCTACTGTGAGGGGATATTGTGTACTCTACTGTGAGGGGATAGTGTGTACTCTACTGTGAGGGGATAGTATGTACTCTACTGTGAGGGGATACTGTGTACTGTGAGGTGATAGTGTGTACTGTGAGGGGATAGTATGTACTCTACTGTGAGGGGATAGTATGTACTCTACTGTGAGGTGATAGTATGTACTCTACTGTGAGGTGATAGTATGTACTCTACTATGAGGGGATAGTGTGTACTCTACTGTGAGGGGATAGTGTGTACTCTACTGTGAGGGGATATTGTGTACTCTACTGTGAGGGGATAGTGTGTACTCTACTGTGAGGGGATAGTGTGTACTCTACTGTGAGGGGATAGTGTGTACTCTACTGTGAGGGGATAGTGTGTACTCTACTGTGAGGGGATAGTGTGTACTCTACTGTGAGGGGATAGTGTGTACTCTACTGTGAGGGGATAGTGTGTACTCTACTGTGAGGGGGTAGTGTGTACTCTACTGTGAGGGGATAGTGTGTACTCTACTGTGAGGGGATAGTGTGTACTCTACTGTGAGGGGATAGTGTGTACTCTACTGTGAGGGGATAGTGTGTACTGTGAGGGGATAGTGTCTACTGTGAGGGGATAGTGTGTACTCTACTGTGAGGTGATAGTGTGTACTCTACTGTGAGGGGATAGTGTGTACTGTGAGGGGATAGTGTGTACTCTACTGTGAGGTGATAGTGTGTACTCTACTGTGAGGGGATAGTGTGTACTCTACTGTGAGGGGGTAGTGTGTACTGTGAGGGGATAGTGTGCACTCTACTGTGAGGGGATAGTGTGCACTCTACTGTGAGGGGGTAGTGTGTACTGTGAGGGGATAGTGTGCACTCTACTGTGAGGGGATAGTGTGCACTCTACTGTGAGGGGTTAGTGTGTACTGTGAGGGGATAGTGTGTACTCTACTGTGAGGGGATAGTGTGTGAATACACACTATCCCCTCACAGTACACACTATCACCCCACAGTAGAGTACACACTATCCCCTCACAGTAGAGTGCACACTATCCCCTCACAGTAGAGTGCACACTATCCCCTCACAGTAGAGTGCACACTATCCCCTCACAGTAGAGTGCACACTATCCCCTCACAGTACACACTACCCCCTCACAGTAGAGTGCACACTATCCCCTCACAGTACACACTATCCCCTCACAGTAGAGTGCACACTACAACCACACACGACAAATGATCTCTGATAATCTCTGTTTTGATTTGAAAAGTGTTTCCCTGAGAATGGCTTTGCAATTGACCACTGTTTTGATGTAGCTCGTGTGTGTGTGTGTGTGTGTGTTTCCTACAGGGTCGTCTTTTGAATCTGAGCTGTTCTACAGTGCCTACATTTGTCCTGTCTATCACAGCCACTACTCAGGTGAGACATATTGTCCTGTCAATCACAGCCACTACTCAGGTGAGACATATTGTCCTGTCTATCACAGCCACTACTCAGGTGAGACATATTGTCCTGTCTATCACAGCCACTACTCAGGTGAGACATTGTCCTGTCTATCACAGCCACTACTCAGGTGAGACATATTGTCCTGTCTATCACAGCCACTACTCAGGTGAGACATATTGTCCTGTCTATCACAGCCACTACTCAGGTGAGACATTGTCCTGTCTATCACAGCCACTACTCAGGTGAGACATTGTCCTGTCTATCACAGCCACTACTCAGGTGAGACATATTGTCCTGTCCATCACAGCCACTACTCAGGTGAGACATATTGTCCTGTCTATCACAGCCACTACTCAGGTGAGACATATTGTCCTGTATCACAGCCACTACTCAGGTGAGACATATTGTCCTGTCTATCACAGCCACTACTCAGGTGAGACATATTGTCCTGTCTATCACAGCCACTACTCAGGTGAGACATTGTCCTGTCTATCACAGCCACTACTCAGGTGAGACATATTGTCCTGTCTATCACAGCCACTACTCAGGTGAGACATTGTCCTGTCTATCACAGCCACTACTCAGGTGAGACATATTGTCCTGTCAATCACAGCCACTACTCAGGTGAGACATTGTCCTGTCTATCACAGCCACTATTCAGGTGAGACATATTGTCCTGTCTATCACAGCCACTACTCAGGTGAGACATATTGTCCTGTCTATCACAGCCACTACTCAGGTGAGACATATTGTCCCCTCTATCACAGCCACTACTCAGGTGAGACATATTGTCCTGTCTATCACAGCCACTACTCAGGTGAGACATATTGTCCCGTCCATCACAGCCACTACTCAGGTGAGACATATTGTCCTGTCTATCACAGCCACTACTCAGGTGAGACATATTGTCCTGTCTATCACAGCCACTACTCAGGTGAGACATATTGTCCTGTATCACAGCCACTACTCAGGTGAGACATATTGTCCTGTATCACAGCCACTACTCAGGTGAGACATATTGTCCTGTATCACAGCCACTACTCAGGTGAGACATATTGTCCTGTCTATCACAGCCACTACTCAGGTGAGACATTGTCCTGTCTATCACAGCCACTACTCAGGTGAGACATATTGTCCTGTCAATCACAGCCACTACTCAGGTGAGACATATTGTCCTGTCCATCACAGCCACTACTCAGGTGAGACATATTGTCCTGTCTATCACAGCCACTACTCAGGTGAGACATATTGTCCTGTATCACAGCCACTACTCAGGTGAGACATATTGTCCTGTATCACAGCCACTACTCAGGTGAGACATATTGTCCTGTATCACAGCCACTACTCAGGTGAGACATATTGTCCTGTCTATCACAGCCACTACTCAGGTGAGACATATTGTCCTGTCTATCACAGCCACTACTCAGGTGAGACATATTGTCCTGTCCATCACAGCCACTACTCAGGTGAGACATATTGTCCTGTCTATCACAGCCACTACTCAGGTGAGACATATTGTCCTGTATCACAGCCACTACTCAGGTGAGACATATTGTCCTGTCTATCACAGCCACTACTCAGGTGAGACATATTGTCCTGTCCATCACAGCCACTACTCAGGTGAGACATATTGTCCTGTCTATCACAGCCACTACTCAGGTGAGACATATTGTCCTGTATCACAGCCACTACTCAGGTGAGACATATTGTCCTAAATACAACAGTTAGAATCATTGTATCATCACAATTTAACTTTCACCGGTTTTCAATTGCTTTTCCCCAGATGTACACATACTAGTTTATTTAGAGTCATTAATTGACATTAGAAATACCGAGCTGCATGCATTACAGACGTGGTACTAGTCCTACTTCAAGTGTTGGCGGTTTGCTGAAGACGAGACTAGAGGTACTCTGTTCTCCTGTTGTTCTGCTGCTACCTGAGCTTTGTGAGAATGGGATGTTGGCAGCGTTGAGACTCTGTGGTGGTCTGTGTCTCTCTGCAGGCCCTGGCTCTGATTGAGCTGTTCAATGCTCCTGAGGGACGCTACAAACAGGATGTCTATCTGCTGCCTAAGAAGATGGGTAAGACCATGGCACCCTATTCCCTATATAGTGCCCTACTTTTGACCATGACCCATAGGGCTTTGATTAAAAGTAGTGCACTAAATAGGGAATAGGGTGCCATTTGGATTGAACTGAGCCTTATTGATTAAAAACTTAATAAATACTGTAGATGTCAAATCATAATAAACACTAGATATCAAATCATAATAAACACTAGATATCAAATCATAATAAACACTAGATATCAAATCTTAATAAACACTAGATATCAAATCTTAATAAACACTAGATATCAAATCTTAATAAACACTAGATATCAAATCTTAATAAACACTAGATATCAAATATTAATAAACACTAGATATCAAATCTTAATAAACACTAGATATGAAATCTTAATAAATACTAGATATCAAATCTTAAGTGTAGATATCAAATCTTAATAAACACTGTAGATATCAAATCTTAATAGTTAGATATCAAATCATAATAAACACTGTAGATATCAAATCTCGATGAATAGAAACCACTCACAGTTTTCAATGCTCAGTTTGTTGTGTGGTTCAATGTCACAACCTCAAGCTTTTTACCATAAAACTGCATTTTCTAAACAGAAGTGTTGGTGTGTCCCAAATGGCACCCTATTCATTATGTAGTGCACTACGACCATATCGGCCCTGGTCAGATGTTGTGCACTACATAGGGAGTAGGGTACCATTTTTGGGAAACACCCATTTACTCTTGTTGCAAATCCATCTCAGTAATCATTTCACTGAAAGGTCTACCTACACCTGTTGTATTCGGCGCATGTGACAAATAACATTTGATCTACCGCGTCACAAAGCCACCCATGTGTTTCAGATGAGTATGTGGCCAGCTTGCATCTGTCCAATTTTGACGCCCACCTGACAGAGTTGTCTGATGAGCAGGCGAAGTACATGGGTCTGAACAAGAACGGCCCCTTCAAACCCAACTACTACAGGTATGGAGAAATGTTGGCACACACACACACACACACACACACACACCTTACTTATTCCCTCCCTGTTACATTTCTCCTAGTCAGCTCGGGGATTCGAACCAGCGACCTTTCAGTTACTAGTCCAACGCTCTTAACTACAAGGGTACCTGCTGCTGGGAAAATAGCTCTGGGATAGGGTTGGAGTGACTGTCAAAGGCAAACTAAACCATTAGGATATGTCTACAAACAAAGGAATAGAAACCAATATATAAAGGATCAAGTATTTGGTGAAAAGGAAAGGACAACTCCTATAATCATTGACGAATTCATGGAAATAAGGAATTTGATATAGAAACGGTAAAGAACCACTGACTGGCTGACATACAGAAAGAACCCTGTGATACACAACAGGTTAAGCCACGTAAAAAGAACCAGGTCAGCTTTTTAAAAAATAAAAAAACATTCTCTCAAACATTTCAGATAATGGTTTCCTCTGTAATTACGCTGACAGGTGAGGCTATTTTAAGTGGGGGTGGGTAGAATTCCCGCCTTCCTTTCTACTGTGGTGATTGGCTGTTGGGGAAATCAGTCAAGTAGGAGTGATCTGGGTTTTTCTTGATTTTTTTATTTTGTTGATTGAGTAGTTTTAGGGGTAGTAGTTTTAGGGGTAGTGGTTTAGGGGTAGTAGTTTTAGGGGTAGTAGTTTAGGGGTAGTAGTTTTAGGGGTAGTAGTTTAGGGGTAGTAGTTTTAGGGGTAGTAGTTTTAGGGGTAGTAGTTTTAGGGGTAGTAGTTTTAGGGGTAGTAGTTTAGGGGTAGTAGTTTTAGGGGTAGTAGTTTAGGGGTAGTAGTTTTAAGGGTAGTAGTTTAGGGGTAGTAGTTTTAGGGGTAGTAGTTTAGGGGTAGTAGTTTAGGGGTAGTAGTTTTAAGGGTAGTAGTTTAGGGGTAGTAGTTTTAGGGGTAGTAGTTTTGGGGGTAGTAGTGTAGGGGGTAGTAGTTTTAGTGGTAGTAGTTTTAGGGGTAGTAGTTTGGGGGTAGTAGTTTAGGGGTAGTAGTTTTAAGGGTAGTAGTTTAGGGGTAGTAGTTTGGGGGTAGTAGTTTAGGGGTAGTAGTTTTAAGGGTAGTAGTTTAGGGGTTCTGTGAAAGGGACATGAAACATCTTGTGGGACAGGACAAATCATATTATATTTATGGTTCTGTATGGCATGGATATTGGCTTCCTTTTGTGTGTGATTTTTTAATAATAAATCCCACTGTAGTTATATGATTGTTTTTAATGAAATATCTATTGTCTGTGCTCCAAGGTATTGACAGGAATGGACAATGCGGTGACCTGCAACCAACATCTGAGGGAGAGAAAAAAAAAACAAGATTAATTCTCTATTTTATTTTCTAAATTGTTACAAAAGGGAAGAATAATTATTTTGCTTTTATGCCGAATCTAAACTGTATTATTAACACTGTCGGGCATAATAATAATAACATAATATCTAACTTGTCTGTTAGGTATATTAATCAATTCATGCATTTCAATCATATGAAACAAGAGCAGAAACCAATATGTATGTTCCAAATGGCACCCTATTCCTTATATAGTGCACTTCTTTAGACCAGAGCCCTATAGGCCAGGGTCAAAAGTAGTGCACCAACTAGAGTAAAAGGTTCCATTTGGGACGTACTCCAAGAGAAGTAACCATAAACAAAAAAAATTGTCAGTCATATATTTTAAAATACTCTGTTTGCATGATTTTATCTTAAAAAATGATTCATTAATTGTTGCTAATGCTAATTGTTGCTAAATCACAATGTTTATTAGTGGCGGCTGGTGGGAGGAGCTATAGGAGGAGGGGCTTATTGTAATGGTTGGAACCTGTAACGGTATAAAACACATCAAACATATGGTAATCACATTAGACTCCGTCCCATTAATTCCATTCCTGTCATTACAATGATGCCGCCCTCTTATAGCTCCTCCCACCAGCCACCACTGACGTTTATTCATGGTTAATTGTCAATGTACTGTAGTTTTATCTGCTCCTGAAAGTCATATAGTGGCGCCAAGTTATTGGCCGTACAGTTAGAGAGGAGAATGAGAGGGATATGTTTCCACACACACACACACACACACATTGTCAGCGCACTGACATCTTAAATAAAGTACATTCCATGAGCCAGAATTGGTGTTGTGAGCTCTTTTTTTTAATGTCTAATACAGTATTTGACAAGTGTTTCATAACTGAAACAAGGCCTTGATGTGTGAATATGCCTTCTGAGCCATTTGCTTATCAGGGTACCTTCAACATTCAGTTCAACTAATTTGATAAGAGGTAATATATTTGAAAAATTCCAAGATTTTAGATTTGAGGTTATTTTCAAGTTCTAGAAGAGGTCTGTTGGCCTACAGTGACCTACTATATATAATCAGGTCTTATCTGCTTCTGTTCATTGTTAAATAAGTTATATGTCAACGTGTGATAAGGTACACTTCATATGTTCGCCTTAGACTATTTCTGCTTCCATGTCCTTCTTTTTTGATCAAGTAGAGGATTTATACTTCTCTTGTGACTGTTGTATCTATTCGATATCAGCAATAAACTCTAAATACTAAAATAAAAACATACAATTTGTTTGTAGACTGATTTGCTGAGTGAGTGAGGTGAGTTGAGTGAATGAGATCAAGAGAGGCCTGAGAAGTCCACCTGACAATAGTTAACGTTGTTGTTTTTTTTTACATACAGTGAGCTCCAAAAGTATTGGAACAGTGACAGTTTTGTTGTTGTTATTTGACTCTGTACATTGTGATTTAGGTTTGAAATGATACAATGACTATGAGGTTAAACTGCAGACTGTCAGCTTTAAATTGAGGGTATTTTCATTCATATCGGGTGGATACAAAAGTAAAAGAGTGTACAGGGACAAAATACTAAACTTGTTGGATGCATTTGCTGTTTATTTTGTTTTGTGTTTATAATTTTGTGCCCAATATAAATGAATTGTAAATTAATATATTGTGTCATTTTGGAGTCACTTTTATTGTAAATAAGAATGGACCATTAAACTACTTCAATACACATGTAAGTGAATTTGTCCCAGTACTTTTGTTCCTCTAAAATGGAAGGGACTATGTACAGAAAGTGATGTAATTTCTCAACGGTTCAGCCAATATGGATGAAAATACCCTCAGATTAATGCTGACAGTCTGTACTTGGAGCTCATCCCCATTGTATCATTTCAAACCCAAAGTGCTGTTCACTGTCCCAAAACTTATGAAGCTCACTGTACCTTTTTCATGATGCCAGTCAGGCATATTTTGCAGGCGTTCCTGAACCTGCCTAGTTGTACCGCTTTTTTTCCTATTCAAACAGTCCAGCGTGTGGACTGTCCGCCCTGTGTTCAGCTCTACTGGCTTGGTGTCGGGTTGCGTCGATGTGGCCTAGACTATTCACCGGCTTTCCCAGAGCGCCCACTGGCTGCAGTTACTAATATTACTGGCTTTCCAACAGCGCCCCCTGGCTGCAGTTACTAATATTACCGGATGTGTCACAAACTGTCACAGAAGATGTGCGATCACTCTAGAAAGGTGCTTTTAGTATTTAAAGCCATGGATCTCTCTCAGTTGAGCCATACCTTTTGGGGTAACCACACGACTCAGAAGCAAGGCCCAAACGGGGTGAAAATACTCAGGACTCATCCGAGATCCTTCATATCTCAAGAGAAGAACAAGCTGTCAATCACTATAAGTAGTTGTGGCAGTTTTTAGATAATGCCTAAACAGTTAACGTACATATGCATTATGTAAGTTATGTTCCTAATCTTACTCATGCAGGAACTAAAAAATAAAATAAAAAAAACCAAGATGTCTTCAGCAAAGGGAGTATCCATTGGCATTGACCTGGGCATCACATACTCCTGTGTGGGGGTGTTCCAGCATGGCAAGGTGGAGATCATCGATGACGCAGCAAAGAACCAGGTAGGTCCCACTTCTGTCTGTCTGACTGTTTATGTTTTAATAAATGCTTCCATGTGATAGTCTCTGGGATCAAATGTTGATCAAATCTTGTGAATGCATGTATTGTTTTGTTTACCCAAACTAACATTTTAATTGTAATTCATTTCAATGCAGGTGGCCATGAACCCCACCAACACTGTGTTTGATGCAATAAGCCTGATCGGCAGGAAGTTCAACGACCAGGAAGTTCAACGACCAGGAAGTTCAACGACCAGGAAGTTCAACGACCAGGAAGTTCAACGACCAGGAAGTTCAACGACCAGGAAGTTCAACGACCAGGAAGTTCAACGACCAGGAAGTTCAACGACCAGGAAGTTCAACGACCAGGAAGTTCAACGACCAGATCGTTCAGTCAGACATGAAGCTGTGGCCTTTCTAAGTACATTTTACATGAATTATTAATTTATTTACCATTTTTAAGAATACAAGCTCTAATTTATTACAATAAAGCACTAATCCTTCAACAAATGGAAACATCACAAACAAATAAAAACTAAAACACATACAGGGTTACATATATACAGGGTTACATATATACAGGGTTACATATATACAGGGTTACATATATACAGGGTTACATATATACAGGGTTACATATATACAGGGTTACATATATACAGGGTTACATATATACAGGGTTACATATATACAGGGTTACATATATACAGGGTTACATATATACAGGGTTACATACACACATACAGTTAAAGTCAGAAGTTTACATACATTTAGGTTGGAATCAATTAAACGTGTTTTTCAACCACTCCACAAATTTCTTGTTAACAAACTATAGTTTTGGCAAGTTGGTTAGGACATCTACTTGGTGCATGACACAAGTCATTTTTCCAACAATTATTTACAGACAGATTATTTAACTTATAATTCACTGTATCACATTTCCAGTGGGTCAGAAGTTTACATACACTAAGTTGACTGTGCCTTTAAACAGCTTGAACAATTCCAGAAAATGATGTCATGGCTTTAGAAGCTTCTGGTAGGCTAATTGAATTCATTTGAGTCAATTGGAGGTGTGCCTGTGGATGTTTTTCAAGGCCTACCTTCAAACTCACTGCCTCTTTGCTTGACATCATGGAGAAATCAAAAGAAATCAGCCAAGACCTCAGAAAAATTGATTGTAGACCTCCACAAGTCTGGTTCATCCTTGGGAGCAATTTCCAAATGCCTGAAGGAACCACTTTCATCTGTACAAACAATAGTATGCAAGTATGAACACCATGGGACCACACAGGCGTCATACCGCTCTACCTCCTAGAGATTAACGTACTTTGGTGCAAATCAATCCCATAACAACAACAAAGGACCTTGTGAAGATGGAGGAAACAGGTACAAGAGTATCTATATCCACAGTAAAACAAGTCCTATATCGACATAGCCTGAAAGGCCACTCAGCAAGGAAGAAGCCATTGCTCCAAAACAAAACATTAAAAAGCCAGACTACAGTTTGCAACTGCACATGGGGACAAAGATCATACTTTTTGGAGAAATGTCCTTTGGTCTGATGAAACAAAAATATAACTGTTTGGCCAGAATGACCATTGTTAGCCGAAGAACATCATCCCAACCGTGAAGCACGGGGGTGGCAGCATCATGCTGTGGGGGTGCTTTGCTGCAGGAGGGACTGGTGCACTTCACAAAATAGATGGCATTATGAGGCGGGAAAATTATGTGGATATATTGAATCAACATCTCAAGACATCAGTCAGGAAGTTAAAGCTTGGTCACAGATGGGTCTTCCAAATGGACAATGACCCCAAGCATACTTCCAACGTTGTGGCAAAATGGATTAAGGACAACAAAGTCAAGGTATTGGAGTGGCCACCACAAAGCCCTGACCTCAATCCTATAGAAAATGTGTGGTCAGAACTGAAAAAGGGTGTGCGAGCAAGGAGGCCTACAAACCTGATTCAATTACACCAGCTCTGTCAGGAGGAATGGGCCAAAATTCACCCAACTTATTGTGGGAAGCTTGTGGAAGGCTGCCAGAAACATTTGACCAAAGTTAAACAATTTAAAGGCAATGCTACCAAATACTAATTTAGTGTATGTAAACTTCTGACCCACTGGGAATGTGAAGAAAGAAAATAAAAGCTTAAATAAATCATTCTCTCTACTATTATTCTGACATTTCATAATCTTAAAATAAAGTGGTGATCCTAACTGACCTAAGACAGGGAATGTTTAACAGGATTAAATGTCAGGAATTGTGAAAAACTGAGTTTAAATGTATTTGGCTAAGGTGTATGTAAATTTCTGACTTCATACATACATACATACATATACATATACATACAGGGTTACATACACACAGGGTTACATACATAAAAAATGTAATTTGAAAAGTTTGGGTATATCAATAAACTGAGTTTAAATGTATTTGGCTAAGGTGTATGTAAACTTCTGACTTCATACATACATACATACATATACATATACATACAGGGTTACATACACACAGGGTTACATACATAAAACATTTAATTTGAAAAGTTTGGGTATATCAATAGATGACCTTGTTGTTCTCACCCTTCTAAGTGACCAACGATGGTGGGAAGCCCAAAGTCCAGGTGCAGTACAAGGGAGAGACCAAAGCCTTCTACCCCCGAAGAGATGTCCTCAAGTCGGGGAGGAGTTCAAGGGAGAGACCAAAGCCTTCTACCCCCGAAGAGATGTCCTCAAGTCGGGGAGGAGTTCAAGGGAGAGACCAAAGCCTTCTACCCCCGAAGAGATGTCCTCAAGTCGGGGAGGAGTTCAAGGGAGAGACCAAGGCCTTCTACCCCCGAAGAGATGTCCTCAAGTCGGGGAGGAGTACAAGGGAGAGACCAAGGGCTTCTACCCTGAAGAGATCTCCTCAAGTCGGGAGGAGTACAAGGGAGAGACCAAGGGCTTCTACCCTGAAGAGATCTCCTCAAGTCGGGGAGGAGTACAAGGGAGAGACCAAGGGCTTCTACCCTGAAGAGATCTCCTCAAGTCGGGGAGGAGTACAAGGGAGAGACCAAGGCATTCTACCTCCGAAGAGATCTCCTCAAGTCGGGGAGGAGTACAAGGGAGAGACCAAGGGCTTCTACCCTGAAGAGATCTCCTCAAGTCGGGGAGGAGTACAAGGGAGAGACCAAGGCCTTCTACCCTGAAGAGATCTCCTCAAGTCGGGGAGGAGTACAAGGGAGAGACCAAAGCCTTCTACCCCCGAAGAGATCTCCTCAAGTCGGGGAGGAGTACAAGGGAGAGACCAAGGCCTTCTACCCCCGAAGAGATCTCCTCAAGTCGGGGAGGAGTACAAGGGAGAGACCAAGGCCTTCTACCCCCGAAGAGATCTCCTCAAGTCGGGGAGGAGTACAAGGGAGAGACCAAGGGCTTCTACCCCCGAAGAGATCTCCTCAAGTCGGGGAGGAGTACAAGGGAGAGACCAAGGCATTCTACCTCCGAAGAGATCTCCTCAATGATCCTGGTTAAGATGAAGGAGATTGCTGAGGCCTACCTGGGCCAGAAGGTATCCAATGCAGTCATCACAGTCCCAGCCTACTTCAACGACTCCCAGAGGCAGGCTACTAAAGACGCTGGGGTGATCTCTGGTCTAAACGTCCTGAGGATCATCAATGAGCCCACAGCGGCGGCTATCGCTTACGGCTTGGACAAGGAAAAGAGAGAGGAATGCAATGTACTCATCTTTGATCTCGGCGGAGGCACCTTTTGACGTCTCCATCCTGACCATCGAGGACGGGATATTCGACGTGAATGCCGACACACACCTGGGAGTGGAGGATTTTGACAACCGCCTGGTCAACCACTTTGCTGAGGAGTTCAAGAGGAAGAACATGAAGGACATCAGCCAGAACAAGAGGGCAGTGAGAAGGCTGAGAACAGCCTGTGTGAGGGCCAAGAGAACCCTCTCCTCCAGTTCCCAGGCCAGCATTGAGATCGACTCCCTCTTTGAAGGCATCGACTTCTACACCTCCATCACCAGGGCTCGATTTGAATAACTCAACTCTGAGCTATTCAGGGGAACCCTGGACCCTGTGGAAAAAGCCTTGAAAGATGCCAAGATGGACAAGGCCCAGGTCCATGAAATCATTCTGGTTGGTGGCTCCACACGAAATCCGTAAGATCCAGAAGCTCTTGCACGACTTTTTCAACGGAAAGGAACTCAACAAAAGCATCAACCCAGATGAAGCGGTGGCTTACGGTGCTGCCGTCCAGGCGTCCATCTTGATGAGCGACACCTCTAAGAACGTCCAGGACCTTCTCTTCTTGGACGTGGCTCCTCTGTCCCTGGGCATCGAGACAGCAGGAGGGATGACCGCCCTGATCAAACGTAACACCACCATCCCCACCAAGCAGACCCAGATCTTCTCCACCTATGCTAACAACCAGCCAGGTGTGCTCATCCAGGTGTACGAGGGAGAGAGAGCCATGACCAAGGACAATAATCTGCTTTGGAAGTTTGATCTCACAGGTATCTCTCCCGCTCCTAGAGGAGTTCCCCAAGTCGAGGTGACCTTAGACTTCGACGCTAACGGCATCCTGAACGTGTCGGCGGTGGATAAAAGTACCGGCAAGGAGAACAAGATCACCATCACCAACGACAAGGGGCAGCTCAGCAAAGAGGACATTGAGAAGATGGTGCAGGACGCCAACAAATTACAAAGCTGAGGACGATGCCCAGAGGGAGAAGATAGCAGCCAAGAACGGTTTGGAGTCCTACACATTCAACATGAAGAGTAATGTAGAAGATCCAAACCTGGCAGGGAAGATCGGCGAGGATGACAAGAAGAAGGTTGTTGAGAAGTGCAACCAAACTATCTCCTGGTTAGAGAGGCTGAGAAGGAGGAGTTTGAGTACCAGCAGAAGGAGCTGGAGAGAGTGTGTAACCCAATCGTATCCAAGCTCTACCAGGGGGGGCGGGAGGGGCTCCTCCAATGGGGAGCTGTGGAAAAGAGGCCGGGGGCGGGGCTAGCTCTCAGGGCCCTACCATTGAGGAGGTGGACTAATCAATCAATCACTAAAAAGAGACCTGTTTATGATAGAACTACTGTTTGTCAACTAGCTTTGGATTCTTAGAACTTTGCGTGTACATAGATCTGCTGTCAATAAAGAGCACTTTAGGTTGTTGTGTCAACTTCAACCCTAAATGATATGATCACATGTTAAACCAATATTATGAATGGGCTATTTTTTTGTTATTCATTTAACTTGTTACAATAAAAAATAAAAAAATAATGTTTTGTTAGTCACTCTTTTCATTAACACAGTCTCATATTTACAGTTTAGGACTAAATAATATTACCTTTCAAATTTGTCATACAAAGTAACAAGTACTATACTCACATGTTTATAAACAATGTACTGTACAACATTACATAACAGTGGTTCTCTTATCATTTTAATTGCTCACAAGATAATTTAATTTCTGGTATTATATTGACATTGATATTCAAACCTACTTAATTGTACATGTTTGGATAGATGACTCGCTCTATGTCCACAGAACGACTATTGACTCAATTCAAGAAAAATTGTACGCATCCCAAAATGGTAGTGGACTATGTAGGGAGTAGGATTTCATTACTCTTCAAAATGATGGGAACCAATATGACCACTAGATGGCAATCTTAGGTCACCAAAGAAACACCTTTTCAAAATGCCAACAAACGCCGTTCCTTTTTGAACCTGTTCACCTGTTGGACCAGACTGGCTTATGAAATATGAATATGCTAATCTTTTCCTAGAATAGCTCTGAACCGACGTTAACCCCTAAGCAGACTGTGTGAGCTGAATTGAACTGAACTGAATTTGTATTTGCGGTACGTCAATAAAACATCTTCCTCTTATTAAGATGCATATTTGAAGAGGATGGATGACACATGAACGCATTGATATTGTAAAACATGTCTTTCCAAAGTGGTCCTAACGTTATGACACAACAGGTAGTGTTAACCCTTATTCTGACCTTGTGCAATTGTTGGTTATTTTAAACAGGCAACACAAATTGATAAGGATTACTTGGTGGTGATGAGTTATGTGTATATATATATATATATATATATATATATATATATATATATATTTTTTTTTTTTAAATCTGTCTCTTGTAAATGAAGGATGAAAAAAAGGTATTATTCAACGAGCATCAGTGAGAGGAAGAGAACATTCTAGAGCAATGAAGAACTGAGCATCGCTGCTGATTGCAAAGGAATCCACATGTTATTGAGAGATGTCTTTCTTTATACAAGTGGCTACTGCGCTCAAATGACTGATTTAAATGCTCCAGTTAAACGCAATTATTTTGGTAGATACAATGATGTTGGGTAAACGTGCTTGGCATGGTCTATAGAACACGAGTGAGTCAGCGTGAGGAAATTGTACAGTCTAAAACACATGTTGCCATACAAAGAGCAGTTGTAATATAAACGATGTTTTTTTCATGGATCTCCCAATAATGTGACTTTGAATTCATATACATGTGTGTGGGTGTAGGTGTGTCTGTGTGAATTCATTGTTTTAGTTATCCTAATTGGGAATCAATATATGTAACGATGGATAGCCTACCTGTCCTCAGCCTACATTGTGGCACACAGATACAGTACCATAATAGATATGCGTGAATCTACAGTCATTGTAAAACCCATACTAGTACTATTCACGTTTTCTAATTATATAAACGGAAATCATGAATATATTTAAAGGAGTGGTATATTATAAGAACAAAATAATCTCTCATAAAGGCTAAAATTAACCAGACTAGAAAGGGTTAATGTATCGAGTCTGTTGCAAGCCTCAGTCGGCGCTTACAGGGAGGGCTGGCTGTGTGTCGTCTGTCTGACTGACTATGGTGTGGCTGAGCTGAGGGAGGAGGGAGGATACTTCTGGTTGGAGAAGCAACAGATCCTTAATGTTCCCTGAAAAACAACCTCACATCACATCTCATTCGCCTCCAGGAAGACATCATCGCAAATTGATGGAATATTCCAAAGCACACGTCGCGCGCATTTAGTCATTTAGATCATTATTGGGGTCAACTTCCATGTTTAGGAAATGTGTTTTAAAAAATTGGGGGGGGTCTGGCGGATTTTGTGATTTTTGTGAATTTTCGGATAAGGAATAATGCAACAATAGGTGAGGACCTTGGGTTATTACTCCCAAAAATTAATCTAGAAATAGACTTTCTTTAAATTGGCACATTTTGTAGATTTGATGTAGAATATAACACTCCCAATATTCCATAGCATAATCTGAAACTATCGTTGAAGGTCGCCAAGTATCCATGACTGAACTGTTGAATCTTTGAAGCCTATTTTCGGCAACAACTTCTGCTTATTTATAGACATTATTCAACAAATATTTTGACCACAAAAGCCTGCCTAGTCCAGATATTATATAGATGTTTTGAGATTGCAACCTATAGATAAGAGTCGTTAGGGGAGTTGTAGCCTTTATAACAGGAGGTTTTAGTCAAGGGCACTCTCTCTGCCTGCCTGCCGCTCGCATTGGACTTGTTGAAAGCAACAACTGTCCCCGGTACAGTTGGATACATGAGTAGTATTATAACAAGGACTGACATGAGGAAAAACTCAATTGTCACCGTGTGATTCACCGAGATATAATAACTGAATAACAAATTAACGGAATAACCAACCGTCTCTCCATCTAAATCTATGATTAACTCGGTGTGTGTTTCGTCTTACCGAGGACGCAAATCAGGCAACAAACCTCCGTCCAAGACATGCCTGAAGGAAGAGATGACCAGGGGGGAAGACTCTGAAAAAATAATCATCAATGTTGGTGGCACAAGACACGAAACCTACAAAAGCACAATTAGGACCCTACCGGGGACGCGCCTGGCATTGTTAGCCGACCCGCCAGAGCCGGTGAACAACCCAGACACGGACTCCCTCCCACCGACTCCCTCCCTACCCAGATCCATATCTCCATATCCAACTACAAACGAGTTATTTTTCGACAGGCACCCTGGCATATTCGCTTATGTGTTGAACTATTATAGGACTGGCAAGCTCCATTGCCCCGCCGATGTCTGCGGGCCTCTTTTTGAAGAGGAGTTGGCGTTTTGGATGATAGATGAGACCGACGTGGAGCCGTGTTGCTGGATGACATACCGGCAGCATCGGGACGCAGAGGAGGCGCTGGACATATTCGAACCACCGGACCCAGATGACACGGACGATGAACTACCCAGACGGTTCGGCATTGAGGACTGCCCGGACCGATCGAGGGGATGCTGCGAAGTTTGGCAACCAAAGATATGGGCACTCTTTGAGGACCCCTACTCATCCAGGGCTGCTAGAGTAAGTTTACTCTTTTTGTGCATATTAATACTATTGCAATATATATCAA
>NC_143030.1:76837398-76929898 GCF_057628025.1 Oncorhynchus mykiss | reverse complement strand
ACAATGTTTACTCACGGCCTCCGTTCCACTTCTGACAACAATGTTTACTCACGGCCTCCGTTCCACTTCTGACAACAATGTTTACTCACGGCCTCCGTTCCACTTCTGACAACAATGTTTACTCACGGCCTCCGTTCCACTTCTGACAACAATGTTTACTCACGGCCTCCGTTCCACTTCTGACAACAATGTAACGATCGGAGGAAGTACGTCACTCATTGAAGGTATCAAATCTGCCAGCCCATTGGCTAATTTAATAACCACTGCTTCAATAGGGTTAACCTGCTTGGGGGAGACTTCCAAGGCAAGGGGTCGTTACAGTGTTTACAGCCTCTATATTCCCAGAGAGCTCGATGTGATTCTAGCCTGGTCCCAGATCTGTTTCCTATTGTGGTTAATGTGAATTTAAAAAGCAGATAGAGGCAAAGCAAATCATATCCACCATCACAGGACACACAGGATAAATACATTCCATCTACCTCAGTAACATCTGAGCCTAGAGACAGTAGCATACTGCATAGCATACAATGTTATCTTTACTCTCTCTGACTGGGCATAGAGACAGTAACATAGAATACAATGTTATCTTTACTCTCTCTGACTGGGCATAGAGACAGTAACATAGAATACAATGTTATCTTTACTCTCTCTGACTGAGCATAGAGACAGTAACATAGAATACAATATTATCTTTACCATCTCTGACTGAATATAGAGACAGTAACATAGCATACAATATTATCTTTACCATCTCTGACTGAATATAGAGACAGTAACATAGAATACAATGTTATCTTTACTCTCTCTGACTGAGCATAGAGACAGTAACATAGAATACAATGTTATGTTTACTCTCCCTGACTGGGCATAGAGACAGTAACATACTGCATAGAATACAATGTTATCTTTACTCTCTCTGACTGAGCATAGAGACAGTAACATAGAATACAATGTTATCTTTACTCTCTCTGACTGGGCATAGAGACAGTAACATAGAATACAATGTTATCTTTACTCTCTCTGACTGGGCATAGAGACAGTAACATAGAATACAATGTTATCTTTACTCTCTCTGACTGAGCATAGAGACAGTAACATACTGCATAGAATACAATGTTATCTTTACTCTCTCTGACTGAGCATAGAGACAGTAACATAGAATACAATGTTATCTTTACTCTCTCTGACTGAACATAGAGACAGTAACATAGAATACAATGTTATCTTTACTCTCTCTGACTGGGCATAGAGACAGTAACATAGAATACAATGTTATCTTTACTCTCTCTGACTGAGCATAGAGACAGTAACATAGAATACAATGTTATCTTTACTCTCTCTGACTGAACATAGAGACAGTAACATAGAATACAATGTTATCTTTACTCTCTCTGACTGGGCATAGAGACAGTAACATAGAATACAATGTTATCTTTACTCTCTCTGACTGGGCATAGAGACAGTAACATAGAATACAATGTTATCTTTACTCTCTCTGACTGGGCATAGAGACAGTAACATAGAATACAATGTTATCTTTACTCTCCCTGACTGGGCATAGAGACAGTAACATACTGCATAGAATACAATGTTATCTTTACTCTCTCTGACTGAGCATAGAGACAGTAACATAGAATACAATGTTATCTTTACTCTCTCTGACTGGGCATAGAGACAGTAACATAGAATACAATGTTATCTTTACTCTCCCTGACTGGGCATAGAGACAGTAACATACTGCATAGAATACAATGTTATCTTTACTCTCTCTGACTGAGCATAGAGACAGTAACATAGAATACAATGTTATCTTTACTCTCTCTGACTGAACATAGAGACAGTAACATAGAATACAATGTGATCTTTACTCTCTCTGACTGAACATAGAGACAGTAACATAGAATACAATGTTATCTTTACTCTCTCTGACTGGGCATAGAGACAGTAACATAGAATACAATGTTATCTTTACTCTCCCTGACTGGGCATAGAGACAGTAACATACTGCATAGAATACAATGTTATCTTTACTCTCTCTGACTGAGCATAGAGACAGTAACATTGAATACAATGTTATCTTTACTCTCCCTGACTGGGCATAGAGACAGTAACATACTGCATAGCATACAATGTTATCTTTACTCTCTCTGACTGAGCATAGAGACAGTAACATAGAATACAATGTTATCTTTACTCTCTCTGACTGAGCATAGAGACAGTAACATAGAATACAATGTTATCTTTACTCTCTCTGACTGGGCATAGAGACAGTAACATAGAATACAATGTTATCTTTACTCTCTCTGACTGAACATAGAGACAGTAACATAGAATACAATGTTATCTTTACTCTCTCTGACTGGGCATAGAGACAGTAACATAGAATACAATGTTATCTTTACTCTCTCTGACTGGATGATGGATGCAGGAAGCCCTAGCGCTAGGTAGATGTTGTTGCCTTCAGCCAGAAAGATGGAATTAGATTACCGCTATCCCCTGTCCTAACCATTACAATGAAACATAATATATGAGCCTGGCCTGGATCAGTAGGCAGGTGCAACCAGGAGACATTGGCTGGCAGACCTGCAAACCTAGTGGTGAACAATGTTAATGCAGGGTATATTGGCTTGCAGACCTGCAAACCTAGTGGTGAACAATGTTAATGCAGGGTATATTGGCTTGCAGACCTAGTGGTGAACAATGGTAATGCAGGGTATATTGGCTTGCAGACCTATTGGTGAACAATGGTAATGCAGGGTATATTGGCTTGCAGACCTAGTGGTGAACAATGGTAATGCAGGGTATATTGGCTTGCAGACCTGCAAACCTAGTGGTGAACAATGGTAATACTGGTGGCATATGTTGGCAGACCTGCAAACCTTGTGGTGAACAATGGTAATACTGGTGGCATATATTGGCAGACCTGCGAACCTAGTGGTGAATAATGGTACTGCAGTCTGATAGCATACGTAGGCAAAAAGCCACTCTTTTTGACAGCAACTTTAGGTTAAACACTTTCTACTCTATCAACTCTTCTTCTGGGACCACCCAACTAGCAGAGTATTGGAAACTGGGTGAAATAGTTGAGATAAGGAAGCACTCCTATCTCTATAGTTTATCTTTATAGTATAAGAGAGAGGTGCGTAAAACAAACACACATAAAAGTGATTGTATAGTCAATGTTTGTCTGATAGACCAGCACTTATTTACCTCAGAATAGATATTAATATATGTTTGTATTGAGCCAGGCCTTTTTATTTTATATATATATCTCTATATAAATATTTTTTTTTTATGTAGGCAAGTCAGTTAAGAACAAATTCTTCTTTTCAATGACGGCCTAGGAACAGTGGGTTATTAACTGCCTTGTTCAGGGGCAGAACGACAGATTTTTACCTTGTCAGCTCGGGGATTCGATCTGCAACCTTTCGGTTACTAGTCCAACGTTCTAACCACTAGGCCACTGGCCACCAGGCCTCAGAATATAGATAGTAATGTATGTTTGTATTGAGCCAGGCCTCCGAATAGATAGATAGTAATGTATGTTTGTATTGAGCCAGGTATATAAACTGTAAACCTTCTGCTACACTCCAATACATCATCATTGAATTAAACCCCAGGTCTAGATGTAATTAATCAAACGATTGACTGAGGAGACGGTCTGGCTGGTGAGCGATTGGACAGTCCATTCCAAGGCACTGAGATAGGAAGAAACAGAGTGGTTGCTTCGAGGCAGGCTGGAGGAAGGAATTCATTTATTGCTACAGCAACAAAAATACAATTTGAAGGTTGGAGGCATATTAGAAATTAGAATGCAGACAGTGACAATGAGTACAATTGTGGCATCAATGGTAGCCTTAAATCTCATCACAAATGTTGTTGAGCTAACTATAGGGCTGAGAGGTATAAACAGAGCCATAGATCTGGCTGTGGGAAATAACCTGTTGCTATAGAGACTGGGAGTTTGTTAAGTTCTGTGTTGTTATCTTTGCACCTGGAATCGGAAAAAATAGGAGAATATTATGATTGTTAGTAGCATCAATATTGTCAGAGTGCAATCTAACTGTCAATAACAAAATATCAGCCATTTAGCACTTATTCTTGAGTGTTCACAAAGTGCAAAGAAGAAGTGGACCCTTCTCTGAGCCTGGCTGTCACCACACCAGACAGACCCCTCTCTGAGCCTGGCTCTCACCAGACAGACCCCTCTCTGAGCCTGGCTCTCACCAGACAGACCCCTCTCTGAGCCTGGCTCTCACCAGACAGACCCCTCTCTGAGCCTGGCTCTCACCAGACAGACAGACCCCTCTCTGAGCCTGGCTCTCACCAGACAGACCGACCCCTCTCTGAGCCTGGCTCTCACCAGACAGACAGACAGACAGACCCCTCTCTGAGCCTGGCTCTCACCACACCAGACAGACCGACCCCTCTCTGAGCCTGGCTCTCACCAGACAGACAGACAGACCCCTCTCTGAGCCTGGCTCTCACCACACCAGACAGACCGACCCCTCTCTGAGCCTGGCTCTCACCAGACAGACAGACAGACCCATATCTGAGCCTGGCTCTCACCAGACAGACAGACAGACCCCTCTCTGAGCCTGGCTCTCACCAGACAGACCCATATCTGAGCCTGGCTCTCACCAGACAGACCGACCCCTCTCTGAGCCTGGCTCTCACCACACCAGACAGACCGACCCCTCTCTGAGCCTGGCTCTCACCAGACAGACAGACAGACCTCTCTCCGAGCCTGGCTCTCACCAGACAGAAAGACAGACCCCTCTCCGAGCCTGGCTCTCACCAGACAGACAGACAGACCCCTCTCTGAGCCTGGCTCTCACCAGACAGACAGACAGACCCCTCTCTGAGCCTGGCTCTCACCAGACAGACAGACAGACCCCTCTCTGAGCCTGGCTCTCACCACACTGTTTGACACTCCTATATACTTGTCACGATCGTCTGAAGAAGTGGACCAAAGCGCAGCGTGGTGAGCGTTGTCACGATCGTCTGAAGAAGTGGACCAAAGCGCAGCGTGGTGAGCGTTGTCACGATCGTCTGAAGAAGTGGACCAAAGCGCAGCGTGGTGAGCGTTGTCACGATCGTCTGAAGAAGTGGACCAAAGCGCAGCGTGGTGAGCGTTGTCACGATCGTCTGAAGAAGTGGACCAAAGCGCAGCGTGGTGAGCGTTGTCACGATCGTCTGAAGAAGTGGACCAAAGCGCAGCGTGGTGAGCGTACATTTTCTTTTATTTATATAAATGTCGCCAACAAAACAAGAAAACTAAGAAACGACCTTGAAGCTTACAGTGCCACTAACAAAGACAGCTTCCCACAATAACAAAAGGGAAAAAGGCTGCCTAAGTATGATTCCCAATCAGAGAAATCAGAACATAGAATGCCCACCCAAATCACACCCTGACCAAACCAAATAGAGACATAAAAAGGCTCTTTAAGGTCAGGGCGTGACAATACTAATTCTCTGTTCATTTATTTTCATTATTCCATAATCGATCCTTTATTAATCTATTTTCCAAGAATCAATTATCACAATCAAATAAAAAATCGTGTTACACAAATATGTGAATGAACCGAATGAGAGACTGGATCTCTATCAATGAACTGAATGAGAGACTGGATCTCCATCAATGAACTGAATGAGAGACTGGATCTCTATCAATGAACCGAATGAGAGACTGGATCTCTATCAATGAACCAAATGAGAGACTGGATCTCTATCAATGAACCAAATGAGAGACTGGATCTCTATCAATGAACCGAATGAGAGACTGGATCTCTATCAATGAACCAAATGAGAGACTGGATCTCTATCAATGAACCAAATGAGAGACTGGATCTCCATCAATGAACTGAATGAGAGACTGGATCTCTATCAATGAACCGAATGAGAGACTGGATCTCTATCAATGAACCAAATGAGAGACTGGATCTCCATCAATGTCTGTCACTCATTTCATCTCCCTGTTACAGTACCGCAGGTTCCAGATCAGTGCCTCCCCTAAAAAGGGGATTAACATCAGATGTGAGTGATTCTATTAGCTGTTTATTCTACTGTGGTCTAAGCTGTTTGTACACTGTCTGGAAGACAGCAAGGGCCCCTTGCTGTGGAATCATTAGACGCAACAGAGGAGCCGGAAATAATGAAGTCTAATATTGTGTTTGTTTGTGTGTGTGTGTGTGTGTTTTTGTGTGTGTGTTTTTGTGTGTGTGTGTGTGTGTGTGTGTGTGTGTGTGTGTGTGTGTGTGTGTGTGTGTGTGTGTGTGTGTGTGTGTGTGTGTGTGTGTGTGTGTGTGTGTGTGTGTGTGTGTGTGTGTGTGTGTGTGTTTGTGTGTGTGTGTGTGTGTGTGTGTTTTGAAAGATTGGAAGTCTGGATTTTCTCACAGTAAAAGCAAAACAACTCTCAGGTAAACCAGCTCTCAGGTAAACCAACTCTTAGGTAAACCAGCTTTCAGGTAAAACAGCTCTCAGGTAAACCAGCTCTTAGGTAAACCAGCTCTCAGGTAAACCAGCTCTTAGGTAAAACAGCTCTCAGGTAAACCAGCTCTCAGGTAAACCAGCTCTTAGGTAAACCAGCTCTCAGGTAAACCAGCTCTCAGGTAAAACAGCTCTCAGGTAAAACAGCTCTCAGGTAAACAAGCTCTCAGGTAAAACAGCTCTCAGGTAAAACAGCTCTCAGGTAAACCAGCTCTCAGGTAAAACAGCTCTCAGGTAAAACAGCTCTCAGGTAAAACAGCTCTCAGGTAAACCAGCTCTTAGGTAAACCAGCTCTCAGGTAAAACAGCTCTCAGGTAAAACAGCTCTCAGGTAAAACAGCTCTCAGGTAAAACAGCTCTCAGGTAAACCAGCTCTTAGGTAAACCAGCTCTCAGGTAAAACAGCTCTCAGGTAAAACAGCTCTCAGGTAAAACAGCTCTCAGGTAAAACAGCTCTCAGGTAAAACAGCTCTCAGGTAAACCAGCTCTTAGGTAAACCAGCTCTCAGGTAAAACAGCTCTCAGGTAAAACAGCTCTCAGGTAAAACAGCTCTCAGGTAAAACAGCTCTCAGGTAAACCAGCACTCGGGTAAAACAGCTCTCAGGTAAAACAGCTCTCAGGTAAAACAGCTCTCAGGTAAACCAGCTCTTAGGTAAACCAGCTCTCAGGTAAAACAGCTCTCAGGTAAAACAGCTCTCAGGTAAAACAGCTCTCAGGTAAAACAGCTCTCAGGTAAACCAGCTCTTAGGTAAACCAGCTCTCAGGTTAAACAGCTCTCAGGTAAAACAGCTCTCAGGTAAAACAGCCTTCCAACAGGTGACACCGAGATGTCAGGCTATTTGATGTCTCAGAGCTATTTGACTTTAAAGTCACAATTCTGAGTCTGTGTTTTAGCCCAACTGCATCCCTGCCACTGGATTCGGTATAAAGCTGAGAGACGGGGCTGTGAAAATGTAACCAATCTTAAAGTCATAGACAGATCTATGGAAGCAAAGACTGACAGTCCATGATATCCACATGTCATTATAAGGATCAATGTTTGTAAACTATACTATTAACTGTAGTATTGGTTTACAGCCCATGATATCCCAAATCAAATCACATTTTATTGGTCACATACACGTTTAGCAGATGTTATTGCAGGTGTAGTGAAATGCTTGTGTTTCTAGCTCCAACAGTGTAGTAATATCTAACAATTCACAACAATACAAACAAATCTGAAAGTAAAATAATGGAATTCAGAAATATATAAATGTTAGATCGAGCGATGTAGGAGTGGCATTGACTAAAATACAGTAGAATAGAATACAGTATATACATATGAGATGAGTAAAGCAGTATGTAACATTATTAAAGTGGCCAGTGATTCCATGTCTATGTATATAGGTCAGTAGCCTCTAAGGTGCAGGGTTGAGTAACCGGGTGGAGGCCTGCTAGTGATGGCTATTTAACAGTCTGATGGCCTTGAGATAGAAGCTGTTTTCAGTCTCTCGGTCCCAGCTTTGATGCACCTGTTCTGACCTCGCCTTCTGGATGGTAGCGGGGTGAGCAGGCAGTGGCTCGGGTGGTTGTTGTCCTTGATGATCTCTTTGGCCTTCCTGTGACATCGGGTGGTGTAGGTGTCCTGGAGGGCACTTAGTTTGCCCCCGGTCTCCTGAGGTTGAAGAGGCGTTGTTGCGCCGTCTTCACCACACTGTCTGTGTGGGTGGATCATTTCAGATCGTCGGTGATGTGTACGCCGAGTAACTTGAAACTTTCCATCTGCTCCACTGCGGTTCCCGTCGATGTGGATAAGGGGTCGTGCTCCCTCTGCTGAGTCCACGATCAGCTCCTTCGTTTTGTCGACATTGAGGGAGAGGTTATTCTTCTGGCACCACACTCCCAGGGCCCTCACCTCCTCCCTGTAGGCCACATGTCATTATCATTATCAATATTTGTGAACTGTACTATACTACTAGCTGTAGTATTTGTTTATAGTCCACACTGTATGTAGATTTTTCTATTCTGTTATTGACTGTACATTTGTTTATCCCATGTGTAACTCTGTGTTGTTGTTTTTGTCCCCTCCCAGCTAGCTCTGCATGGTGTACAGTGGTTATTGTAGTTTCCATAGGCCTCCCCTCCCAGCTATCTCTGCATGGTGTACAGTAGTTATTGTAGTTTCCATAGGCCTCCCCTCCCAGCTAGCTCTGCATGGTGTACAGTGGTTATTGTAGTTTCCATAGGCCTCCCCTCCCAGCTATCTCTGCATGGTGTACAGTGGTTATTGTAGTTTCCATAGGCCTCCCCTCCCAGCTATCTCTGCATGGTGTACAGTGGTTATTGTAGTTTCCATAGGCCTCCCCTCCCAGCTATCTCTGCATGGTGTACAGTGGTTATTGTAGTTTCCATAGGCCTCCCCTCCCAGCTATCTCTGCATGGTGTACAGTGGTTATTGTAGTTTCCATAGGCCTCCCCTCCCAGCTATCTCTGCATGGTGTACAGTGGTTATTGTAGTTTCCATAGGCCTTCCCTCCCCAGCTATCTCTGTATGGTGTACAGTGGTTATTGTAGTTTCCATAGGCCTCCCCTCCCAGCTATCTCTGTATGGTATACAGTGGTTATTGTAGTTTCCATAGGCCTCCCTTTCCCAGCTTGGCGCCACTTGTTCGTTCTGCTCGTATAATGGTGAGGAATTCTTCAGTCCAACATGGCAATGCACCCTGGAAGGATTCTGGGTACCCTGGCAACTCTTCAAACATTTTCTTAATTCTCTGATACTAAATAGACAAGGTTAATATCTCTTAGTACATCCCAAGTTGCAATCTATTCCCTATACAGTCCACTAATTTTGACCAGGGTCCATAGGGCTCTGGTCAAAAGTAGGGCACTATATAGGGAATAGGGTGTCATTTGGGACACTTCCCTGGTAGACCGGGGTGTCAAGGTATAAACAGACTGACAGGCAGGTTAAAATGCTGGCAAACACTCTCACACATGAGTACGGATGGTATAGACATCTAGGCTATGTCTCTTTCACACACACACACACACACACGTGCACACATACCTAAAAACAAACACACAAGATGCCAGTGTGTGTGTGTGTGTGTGCTTGTGTTCTTTTTCTCTGAATTTGACCCCTTTTTCTCCCCAATTTCATGATATCCAATTGTTGTAGTAGCTACTATCTTGTCAGAATCAGAATCTACCCTCCCTGTGTACTAGAATCAGAATCTACCCTCCCTGTGTACTAGAATCAGAATCTACCCTCCCTGTGAACTAGAATCAGAATCTACCCTCCCTGTGTACTAGAATCAGAATCTACCATCCCCGTGTACTAGAATCAGAATCTACCCTCCCTGTGTACTAGAATCAGAATCTACCCTCCCTGTGTACAATAATCAGAATCTACCCTCCCTGTGTACTAGAATCAGAATCTACCCTCCCTGTGTACTAGAATCAGAATCTACCCTCCCTGTGTACTAGAATCAGAATCTACCCTCCCTGTGTACTAGAATCAGAATCTACCCTCCCTGTGTACTAGAATCAGAATCTACCATCCCTGTGTACTAGAATCAGAATCTACCCTCCCTGTGTACTAGACTCAGAATCTACCCTCCCTGTGTACAATAATCAGAATCTACCCTCCCTGTGTACTAGAATCAGAATCTACCATCCCTGTGTACTAGAATCAGAATCTACCCTCCCTGTGTACTAGAATCAGAATCTACCCTCCCTGTGTACTAGAATCAGAATCTACCATCCCTGTGTACTAGAATCAGAATCTACCCTCCCTGTGTACTAAAATCAGAATCTACCATCCCTGTGTAATGGTAGGCTGTTTAATGTTGAATGTTCATGTTACATGTTGACGTTCATTTTTGATATTGATGTTGAATATTTATTTTTTGAGTGTTGAATGTCGATGTTCATGTTGAATGTTTCATGTTGAGTGTTTCATGTTGAGTGTTTCATGTTGAGTGTTTCATGTTGAATGTTTCATGTTGAATGTTTCATGTTGAGTGTTTCATGTTGAGTGTTTCATGTTGAGTGTTTCATGTTGAGTGTTTCATGTTGAATGTTTCATGTTGAGTGTTTCATGTTGAATGTTTCATGTTGAATGTTTCATGTTGAATGTTTCATGTTGAATGTCGATGTTCATGTTGAATGTTTCATGTTGAGTGTTTCATGTTGAATGTTTCATGGTGAATGTTTCATGTTGAGTGTTTCATGTTGAGTGTTTCATGTTGAATGTTTCATGTTGAGTGTTTCATGTTGAATGTTTCATGTTGAATGTTTCATGTTGAATGTTTCATGTTGAATGTCGATGTTCATGTTGAATGTTCATGTTGAATGTTTCATGTTGAATGTTTCATGTTGAATGTTTCATGTTGAGTGTTTCATGTTGAATGTTTCATGTTGAATGTTTCATGTTGAGTGTTTCATGTTGAATGTTTCATGTTGAATGTTTCATGTTGAGTGTTTCATGTTGAATGTTTCATGTTGAATGTTTCATGTTGAATGTCGATGTTCATGTTGAATGTTTCATGTTGAGTGTTTCATGTTGAATGTTTCATGTTGAATGTTTCATGTTGAGTGTTTCATGTTTCATGTTTCATGTTGAGTGTTTCATGTTGAATGTTTCATGTTGAATGTTTCATGTTGAATGTTTCATGTTGAATGTCGATGTTCATGTTGAATGTTTCATGTTGAGTGTTTCATGTTGAATGTTTCATGTTGAGTGTTTCATGTTCATAGGTTCTAGTTGTAAGAATCTGCGAGGACCATTCTATCAATAGATGCTAATGCGTTTGTTCTGTGAGATCTGATACACTTGTTGAGTTTTATCAAGTCTGTTGGATTCCAATCAACTAACCTCATAAATGTGGAACATTTGTACGTTATCGATGGTTCTCTGTGAGCTGTTACTGTGAAAGTGATTCTGACGGAATACAATTTCCTTTCTAAATACTTTTTTTCTATGTGCAGCCACAGATTGTATTTCTCGATTATTGTCTAAATTTAATCAGAGCGGCGATTAAAGCTGTCACTGGAGAGACCAATTTGATTTGCCAAGGTGTGAATAGGCTTCCGTAAAAAAAGAATAATGCAGACAATCCGATCCATTCCCGACTCCTATTCAAGTGGGATTCACCCTTAGGCTGTGTCCCAAATGTCACTCTATTTTCTATGTAGTGTCCTACTTTTGTAGGCAGTAGGATGCCATTTTGGACACTGTACTCAGACGTCATTACCATGTCAAAATATTCCATTCGCACATTTGCAGAGCTATGCTTTCCTATACAATTTCACGTTTGGATGCATAGCATGATCGAGGTGATGAGATTACACAACCAGTAAATCAGAGATCCTAACCAGACTGGTCTTGATATACACTCCCTTTATTGTTAGTCCCATTTTTGCATAAGTGGCAAACGATTGTTATATTGATCTCATAAATACACCGTGATGGATTGTGCAATAGTAAATATTCTGGCTCGAAGGACCAATCTGATAAATAAGGGATGGCTTTTTTTTTTATGAATGGCTGTGATTGGAGAAAACTGAGAATGGATCAACAACATTGTAGTGCTCCACAATACTAACCTAAGTGACAGATTGAAAAGAAGGATGTCTGTAAAGAATTCCGATGATCCAAAACATGCATCCGGTTGGTTATAGGGCACTAAAGGAAAACTGCCCAAAAAAATGTGGCAAAGAAATTAACTTTATGTCATGTTTTTCTGCGACCTCATTTGAAGAAATTTTCAAAGTTCTTGAAATGTTCTGCACTGACTGACCTTCATGTCTTAAAGTAATGATGGACTGTTGTTTCTCTTTGTATTTCAGCTGTTCTTGCCATAATATGGACTTGGTCTTTTACTAAATAGGGCTATCATCTGTATACCAACCCTACCTTGACACATCACAACTGATTGGCTCAAAAGCATTAAGGACAGAAATTCCACAAATTAACTTTTAACAAGTCACACCTGTTACTTGAAATTCATTCCAGGTGACTACCTCATGAAGCTGGTTGAGAGAATGCCAAGCGTGTGCAAAGCTGTCATCAAGGCAAAGAGAGAGGGAGAGAGGGAGGGAGGGAGGTAGTGAGGGAGGTAGGGAAAGAGAGAGGGAGGGAGGGAGAGAGGGAGGGAGGGAGGGAGGGAGGGAGGGAGGGAGGGAGGGGGAGAGGGAGGGAGGGAGGGAGGGAGGGAGGGAGGGAGGCCGGATGCATGGATGTCTTTACTACTAGGCACCAACAGCTGCACACATCATATTGGCACCTCAAATTGCACCTGTTAGTCAGACTCTACTGTTTTAATGGTCTGGATATAACGGCTGGCTCTGGGATATTTTCTCTTTTGTCTGTCTGTCTGGATGTGTCTGGTCTGGATGTGTCTGGTCTGGATGTGTCTCTGTCTTCTGCATCCAGGGGTATTGTTCTTCCAGGCCAGACACAAGGCAGGCTGAGTAGCTTCAGTAGCTGGCCTTGTACACTTGCTGGCCTTCATGCCTCCATAACTCCACAGCTCCCTGGTAACTGGGTTTCTAATTGTCAATCAGGGGAATTGTCTTGTTTCTCTTGAGGCAGGCAGGTAGACAGAGGAGGAGGGAGGGAGGGAGGCAGGAAGGGAGAGTGGGACGGAGGGAGGGCTTTTTGTCTTTGTCCTCTGGCTCGTTCAACAACTCCACAGTTCCACAGTTCCCTGGAGAAGTGTCTCCATGCCCTTCTGTTGTGCAGGAGAAACCCAAGGGACCTGCATTCTCTGTGGGACAGGAGAGGGCCTTGTGAGACCCCTGGGACCTGGGACCTACTGTATAGACCAGACTAGAGACCTGGGACCTACTGTAAAGACCAGACCAGAGACCTGGGACCTACTGTAAAGACCAGACCAGAGACCTGAGACCTACTGTACAGACCAGACCAGAGACCTGGGACCTACTTTACAGACCAGACCAGAGACCTGAAACCTACTGTATAGACCAGACCAGAAACCTGGGACCTACTGTAAAGACCAGACCAGAGACCTGAGACCTACTGTACAGACCAGACCAGAGACCTGGGACCTACTTTACAGACCAGACCAGAGACCTGAAACCTACTGTACAGACCAGACCAGAGACCTGGGACCTACTATAGAGACCAGACCAGAGACCTGGGACCTACTATACAGACCCGAGACCTGGGACCTACTATATAGACCAGACCAGAGACCTGGGACCTACTATACAGACCAGACCAGAGACCTGGGACCTACTGTACAGACCAGACCAGAGACCTGGGACCTACTATACAGACCAGACCTAGGACCTACTATACAGACCAGACCAGAGACCTGGGACCTACTGTACAGACCAGACCAGAGACCTGGGACCCATTGTACAGACCAGAGACCTGGGACCTACTGTACAGACCAGACCAGAGACCTGGGACCTACTGTACAGACCAGACCAGAGACCTGGGACCTACTGTACAGACCAGACCAGAGACCTGTGATCTACTGTACAGACCAGACCAGAGACCTGGGACCTAATGTACAGACTAGACCAGAGACCTGTGATCTACTGTACAGACCAGACCAGAGACCTGGGACCTACTGTACAGACCAGACCAGAGACCTGGGACCTACTGTGCAGACCAGACAAGAGACCTGGGACCTACTATACAGACCAGAGACCTGGGTCTACTATACAGACCAGACCAGAGACTGGGACCTACTGTACAGACCAGACCAGAGACCTGAGACCTACTGTACAGACCAGAGACCTGGGACCTACTATACAGACCAGAAATCTGGGTCTACGGTACAGACCAGACCAGAGACCTGGGACCTACTATACAGACCAGAAACCTGGGTCTACTGTACAGACCAGACCAGAGACCTGGGACCTACTTTACAGACCAGACCAGAGACCTGAGACCTACTGTACAGACCAGAGACCTGGGACCTACTATACAGACCAGAAATCTGGGTCTACGGTACAGACCAGACCAGAGACCTGGGACCTACTTTACAGACCAGACCAGAGACCTGAGACCTACTGTACAGACCAGACCAGAGACCTGGGACCTACTGTACAGACCAGACCAGAGACCTGGGACCTACTGTGCAGACCAGACAAGAGACATGAGACCTACTATACAGACCAGACCAGATCAGAGACCTGAGACCTGAGACCTACTATACAGACCAGAAACCTGGGACCTACTGTGCAGACCAGACAAGAGACCTGGGACCTACTGTACAGACCAGACGAGAGACCTGGGACCAACTCTGCAGACTAGAGACCAGAGAACAGACAGAGACTAGAGAACAGACCCGAGAACAGATCCGAGAACAGACCAGAGAACAGACCAGAGACCAGACAAGAGACCAGACAAGAGACCAGAGAACAGACCACAGACCAGAGAACAGACCAGAGAACAGACCAGAGACTAGAGAACAGACTAGAGACCAGAGAACAGACCAGAGAACAGACCAGAGACCAGAGAACAGACCAGAGACTAGAGAACAGACCAGAGAACAGACTAGAGACCAGAGAATAGACCACAGACCAGAGAACAGACCAGAGACCAGAGAACAGACCAGAGACCAGACCAGAGTCTAGAGAATAGACCACAGACCAGAGAACAGCCCAGTAATAGACCAGAGAACAGACCAGAGACTAGAGAACAGACCAGAGAACAGACCAGAGAACAGACTAGAGAACAGACCAGAGAACAGACCAGAGAACAGACTAGAGAACAGACTAGAGAACAGACCAGAGAACAGACCAGAGACCAGACCAGAGTCTAGAGAATAGACCAGAGACCAGAGAACAGACTAGAGAACAGACCAGAGAACAGCCCAGTAATAGACCAGAGAACAGACCAGAGACCAGAGAACAGACCAGAGAACAGACCAGAGAACAGACCAGAGAACAGACCAGAGAACAGACCAGAGAACAGACTAGAGAACAGACTAGAGAACAGACCAGAGAACAGACCAGAGACCAGACCAGAGTCTAGAGAATAGACCAGAGACCAGAGAACAGACTAGAGAACAGACCAGAGAACAGCCCAGTAATAGACCAGAGAACAGACCAGAGACTAGAGAACAGACCAGAGAACAGACCAGAGAACAGACCAGAGAACAGCCCAGTAATAGACCAGAGACCAGAGAACAGACTAGAGAACAGACCAGAGAACAGCCCAGTAATAGACCAGAGAACAGACCAGAGACTAGAGAACAGACCAAAGAACAGACCAGAGAACAGACTAGAGAACAGACCAGAGAACAGACCAGAGACCAGACTAGAGAACAGACCAGAGAACAGACCAGAGAACAGACCAGAGACTAGAGAACAGACCAGAGAACAGACCAGAGAACAGACTAGAGAACAGACTAGAGAACAGACCAGAGAACAGACCAGAGAACAGACCAGAGACTAGAGAACAGACCAGAGAACAGACCAGAGACCAGACTAGAGAACAGACCAGAGAACAGACCAGAGAACAGACCAGAGACTAGAGAACAGACCAGAGAACAGACCAGAGAACAGACTAGAGAACAGACCAGAGAACAGACCAGAGAACAGACCAGAGAACAGACCAGAGACTAGAGAACAGACCAAAGAACAGACCAGAGACTAGAGAACAGACCAGAGAACAGACCAGAGAACAGACTAGAGAACAGACCAGAGAACAGACCAGAGAACAGACTAGAGAACAGACCAGAGACCAGACCAGAGACCAGACCAGAGACCAGACCAGAGACCAGACCAGAGAACAGACTAGAGAACAGACCAGAGACCAGACCAGAGACCAGACCAGAGACCAGACCAGAGACCAGACCAGAGACCAGACCAGAGACCAGACCAGAGACCAGACTAGAGACCAGACCAGAGACCAGACCAGAGACCAGACCAGAGACCAGACCAGAGACCAGACTAGAGAACAGACCAGAGACCAGACCAGAGACCAGACCAGAGACCAGACCAGAGACCAGACCAGAGACCAGACTAGAGAACAGACCAGAGACCAGACCAGAGACCAGACCAGAGACCAGACCAGAGACCAGACCAGAGACCAGACCAGAGAACAGACTAGAGAACAGACCAGAGAACAGACCAGAGACCAGAGAACAGACCAGAGACCAGACCAGAGACTAGAGAACAGACCAGAGAACAGACTAGAGAACAGACTAGAGAACAGACCAGAGACCAGACCAGAGACTAGAGAACAGACCAGAGAACAGACCAGAGAACAGACCAGAGAACAGACCAGAGAACAGACTAGAGAACAGACCAGAGAACAGACCAGAGAACAGACTAGAGAACAGACCAGAGAAGAGGAGATACACATTTTCTTTGTAGAGATGTACTCTAGATTAGTCTTGTCTTTGTAGAGATGTACTCTAGATTAGTCTTGTCTTTGTAGAGATGTACTCTAGATTAGTCTTTGTAGAGATGTACTCTAGATTAGTCTTTGTAGAGATGTACTCTAGATTAGTCTTTTCTTTGTAGAGATGTACTCTAGATTTGTCTTTGTAGAGATGTACTCTAGATTAGTCTTTGTAGAGATGTACTCTAGATTAGTCTTTGTAGAGATGTACTCTAGATTAGTCTTTGTAGAGATGTACTCTAGATTTGTCTTGTCTTTGTAGAGATGTACTCTAGATTAGTCTTTTCTTTGTAGAGATGTACTCTAGATTAGTCTTGTCTTTGTAGAGATGTACTCTAGATTAGTCTTGTCTTTGTAGAGATGTACTCTAGATTAGTCTTTTCTTTGTAGAGATGTACTCTAGATTTGTCTTTGTAGAGATGTACTCTAGATTAGTCTTTGTAGAGATGTACTCTAGATGTGTCTTGTCTTTGTAGAGATGTACTCTAGATTAGTCTTGTCTTTGTAGAGATGTACTCTAGATTAGTCTTTTCTTTGTAGAGATGTACTCTAGATTTGTCTTTTCTTTGTAGAGATGTACTCTAGATTAGTCTTTTCTTTGTAGAGATGTACTCTAGATTTGTCTTTGTAGAGATGTACTCTAGATGTGTCTTGTCTTTGTAGAGATGTACTCTAGATTAGTCTTTTCTTTGTAGAGATGTACTCTAGATTAGTCTTTTCTTTGTAGAGATGTACTCTAGATTTGTCTTTTCTTTGTAGAGATGTACTCTAGATTAGTCTTTTCTTTGTAGAGATGTACTCTAGATTAGTCTTTTCTTTGTAGAGATGTACTCTAGATGTGTCTTGTCTTTGTAGAGATGTACTCTAGATTAGTCTTTTCTTTGTAGAGATGTACTCTAGATTAGTCTTTTCTTTGTAGAGATGTACTCTAGATTTGTCTTTTCTTTGTAGAGATGTACTCTAGATTTGTCTTTGTAGAGATGTACTCTAGATTAGTCTTGTCTTTGTAGAGATGTACTCTAGATTAGTCTTTTCTTTGTAGAGATGTACTCTAGATTAGTCTTTTCTTTGTAGAGATGTACTCTAGATTAGTCTTTTCTTTGTAGAGATGTACTCTAGATTAGTCTTTTCTTTGTAGAGATGTACTCTAGATTAGTCTTTTCTTTGTAGAGATGTACTCTAGATTTGTCTTTGTAGAGATGTACTCTAGATTAGTCTTGTCTTTGTAGAGATGTACTCTAGATTAGTCTTTTCTTTGTAGAGATGTACTCTAGATTAGTCTTTTCTTTGTAGAGATGTACTCTAGATTTGTCTTTGTAGAGATGTACTCTAGATGTGTCTTGTCTTTGTAGAGATGTACTCTAGATTAGTCTTTTCTTTGTAGAGATGTACTCTAGATTAGTCTTTTCTTTGTAGAGATGTACTCTAGATTTGTCTTTTCTTTGTAGAGATGTACTCTAGATTAGTCTTTTCTTTGTAGAGATGTACTCTAGATTAGTCTTTTCTTTGTAGAGATGTACTCTAGATGTGTCTTGTCTTTGTAGAGATGTACTCTAGATTAGTCTTTTCTTTGTAGAGATGTACTCTAGATTAGTCTTTTCTTTGTAGAGATGTACTCTAGATTTGTCTTTGTAGAGATGTACTCTAGATTAGTCTTGTCTTTGTAGAGATGTACTCTAGATTAGTCTTTTCTTTGTAGAGATGTACTCTAGATTAGTCTTTTCTTTGTAGAGATGTACTCTAGATTAGTCTTTGTAGAGATGTACTCTAGATTAGTCTTTGTAGAGATGTACTCTAGATTAGTCTTTTCTTTGTAGAGATGTACTCTAGATTTGTCTTTGTAGAGATGTACTCTAGATTAGTCTTTGTAGAGATGTACTCTAGATTAGTCTTTTCTTTGTAGAGATGTACTCTAGATTAGTCTTTGTAGAGATGTACTCTAGATTAGTCTTTGTAGAGATGTACTCTAGATTTGTCTTTGTAGAGATGTACTCTAGATTTGTCTTTGTAGAGATGTACTCTAGATTAGTCTTTGTAGAGATGTACTCTAGATTAGTCTTTGTAGAGATGTACTCTAGATGTGTCTTTGTAGAGATGTACTCTAGATTAGTCTTTTCTTTGTAGAGATGTACTCTAGATGTGTCTTGTCTTTGTAGAGATGTACTCTAGATTAGTCTTTGTAGAGATGTACTCTAGATGTGTCTTTGTAGAGATGTACTCTAGATTAGTCTTGTCTTTGTAGAGATGTACTCTAGATTAGTCTTGTCTTTGTAGAGATGTACTCTAGATTAGTCTTGTCTTTGTAGAGATGTACTCTAGATTAGTCTTTTCTTTGTAGAGATGTACTCTAGATTAGTCTTGTCTTTGTAGAGATGTACTCTAGATGTGTCTTTGTAGAGATGTACTCTAGATTAGTCTTTGTAGAGATGTACTCTAGATGTGTCTTTGTAGAGATGTACTCTAGATTAGTCTTTGTAGAGATGTACTCTAGATTAGTCTTTTCTTTGTAGAGATGTACTCTAGATGTGTCTTTGTAGAGATGTACTCTAGATTAGTCTTTGTAGAGATGTACTCTAGATGTGTCTTTGTAGAGATGTACTCTAGATTAGTCTTTGTAGAGATGTACTCTAGATTAGTCTTGTCTTTGTAGAGATGTACTCTAGATGTGTCTTTGTAGAGATGTACTCTAGATTAGTCTTTGTAGAGATGTACTCTAGATTAGTCTTTTCTTTGTAGAGATGTACTCTAGATTTGTCTTTGTAGAGATGTACTCTAGATTTGTCTTTGTAGAGATGTACTCTAGATTAGTCTTTGTAGAGATGTACTCTAGATTAGTCTTTTTAGAGATGTACTCTAGATTAGTCTTTGTAGAGATGTACTCTAGATTAGTCTTTGTAGAGATGTACTCTAGATTAGTCTTTTCTTTGTAGAGATGTACTCTAGATTAGTCTTGTCTTTGTAGAGATGTACTCTAGATTAGTCTTTTCTTTGTAGAGATGTACTCTAGATTAGTCTTTTCTTTGTAGAGATGTACTCTAGATGTGTCTTGTCTTTGTAGAGATGTACTCTAGATTAGTCTTGTCTTTGTAGAGATGTACTCTAGATGTGTCTTTGTAGAGATGTACTCTAGATTAGTCTTGTCTTTGTAGAGATGTACTCTAGATTAGTCTTTGTAGAGATGTACTCTAGATTAGTCTTTGTAGAGATGTACTCTAGATTAGTCTTTGTAGAGATGTACTCTAGATTAGTCTTTGTAGAGATGTACTCTAGATTAGTCTTTGTAGAGATGTACTCTAGATTAGTCTTTGTAGAGATGTACTCTAGATTTGTCTTTGTAGAGATGTACTCTAGATTAGTCTTTGTAGAGATGTACTCTAGATTAGTCTTTGTAGAGATGTACTCTAGATTTGTCTTGTCTTTGTAGAGATGTACTCTAGATTAGTCTTTTCTTTGTAGAGATGTACTCTAGATTAGTCTTTGTAGAGATGTACTCTAGATTTGTCTTGTCTTTGTAGAGATGTACTCTAGATTAGTCTTGTCTTTGTAGAGATGTACTCTAGATTAGTCTTGTCTTTGTAGAGATGTACTCTAGATTAGTCTTTTCTTTGTAGAGATGTACTCTAGATTAGTCTTTTCTTTGTAGAGATGTACTCTAGATTTGTCTTTCCACCAAAATGTTTCCTTCCGTCATCAAAAGATTGATAGTGCTCATTCTGTCCCCCAAAAATATTGAAATGTGATGTATCCATTACAAGATGTAACTATCTTCAGTGGGATGTATCCATTACAAAATGTAACTATCTTCAGTGTGATGTAACTGTCTTCAGTGTGAGGTAGCTGTCTTCAGTGTGAGGTAGCTGTCTTCAGTGTGATGTATCCATTACAAGATGTAACTGTCTTCAGTGTGATGTATCCATTACAAGATGTAACTGTCTTCAGTGTGATGTATCCATTACAAGATGTAACTGTCTTCAGTGTGATGTATCCATTACAAGATGTAACTGTCTTCAGTGTGATGTATCCATTACAAAATGTAACTGTCTTCAGTGTGATGTATCCATTACAAAATGTAACTGTCTTCAGTGTGATGTATCCATTACAAGATGTAACTGTCTTCAGTGTGATGTATCCATTACAAGATGTAACTGTCTTCAGTGTGATGTATCCATTACAAAATGTAACTGTCTTCAGTGTGATGTATCCATTACAAGATGTAACTGTCTTCAGTGTGATGTATCCATTACAAGATGTAACTATCTTCAGTGTGATGTATCCATTACAAGATGTAACTATCTTCAGTGTGATGTATCCATTACAAGATGTAACTGTCTTCAGTGTGATGTATCCATTACAAAATGTAACTGTCTTCAGTGTGATGTATCCATTACAAAATGTAACTGTCTTCAGTGTGATGTATCCATTACAAAATGTAACTGTCTTCAGTGTGATGTATCCATTACAAGATGTAACTATCTTCAGTGTGATGTATCCATTACAAAATGTAACTATCTTCAGTGTGATGTATCCATTACAAAATGTAACTGTCTTCAGTGTGATGTATCCATTACAAAATGTAACTATCTTCAGTGTGATGTATCCATTACAAAATGTAACTGTCTTCAGTGTGATGTATCCATTACAAAATGTAACTATCTTCAGTGTGATGTATCCATTACAAGATGTAACTATCTTCAGTGTGATGTAACTGTCTCCAGTGTGATGTAACTGTCTTCAGTGTGATGTAGCTGTCTTCAGTGTGATGTAGCTGTCTTCAGTGTGATGTAGCTGTCTTCAGTGTGATGTAGCTGTCTTCAGTGTGATGTAGCTGTCTTCAGTGTGATGTAGCTGTCTTCAGTGTGATGTAGCTGTCTTCAGTGTGATGTAACTGTCTTCAGTGTGATGTAGCTGTCTTCAGTGTGATGTAGCTGTCTTCAGTGTGATGTAGCTGTCTTCAGTGTGATGTAACTGTCTTCAGTGTGATGTAGCTGTCTTCAGTGTGATGTAACTGTCCTCAGTGTGATGTAACTGTCTTCAGTGTGATGTAGCTGTCTTCAGTGTGATGTAGCTGTCTTCAGTGTGATGTAACTGTCCTCAGTGTGATGTAACTGTCTTCAGTGTGATGTAACTGTCTTCAGTGTGATGTAGCTGTCTTCAGTGTGATGTAACTGTCCTCAGTGTGATGTAGCTGTTTTCAGTGTGATGTAGCTGTCTTCAGTGTGATGTAGCTGTCTTCAGTGTGATGTAGCTGTCTTCAGTGTGATGTAACTGTCCTCAGTGTGATGTAGCTGTCTTCAGTGTGATGTAACTGTCTTCAGTGTGATGTAGCTGTCTTCAGTGTGATGTAACTGTCTTCAGTGTGATGTAACTGTCTTCAGTGTGATGTAGCTGTCTCCAGTGTGATGTAACTGTCTTCAGTGTGATGTAGCTGTCTTCAGTGTGATGTAGCTGTCTTCAGTGTGATGTAGCTGTCTTCAGTGTGATGTAGCTGTCTTCAGTGTGATGTAGATGTCTTCAGTGTGATGTAACTGTCCTCAGTGTGATGTAGCTGTCTTCAGTGTGATGTAGCTGTCTTCAGTGTGATTTAGCTGTCTTCAGTGTGATGTAACTGTCTTCAGTGTGATGTAGCTGTCTTCAGTGTGATGTAGCTGTCTTCAGTGTGATGTAACTCTCTTCAGTGTGATGTAACTGTCTTCAGTGTGATGTAGCTGTCTTCAGTGGGATGTAGCTGTCTTCAGTGTGATGTAACTGTAACTGTCTTCAGTGTGATGTAACTGTCTTCAGTGTGATGTAGCTGTCTTCAGTGGGATGTAGCTGTCTTCAGTGTGATGTAACTGTAACTGTCTTCAGTGTGATGTAGCTGTCTTCAGTGGGATGTAACTGTCTTCAGTGTGATGTAGCTGTCTTCAGTGTGATGTAGCTGTCTTCAGTGTGATGTAGCTGTCTTCAGTGGGATGTAGCTGTCTTCAGTGTGATGTAGCTGTCTTCAGTGTGATGTAACTGTCTTCAGTGTGATGTAGTCATGTTTCATCTAGCTAGTCTTTATAGCATGTATGTTGCTCATCATGAAGCTGGTGTTGATTAGGATGTGACTAACTGAGTACGGAGGTCGACAAACCGTCGCTATCAACAAACAACACGTCTAAAAACCGTCTCTTTTCATATTCCCTCGTATATTTTGTAATGCATTCCATATGGGGTCCTTTTTCTTCTGTGGTGCACTACTTTGGACAAGGGCCCTGGTCAAAAGGAGTGCACTATGTAGGACATAGGGCGCAATTTGAGTCGGCCCTGTGCCTGTTAGAGGACTCTAGTGTTATTAGCTCTGACTGTAGCGTCATGGACGGATTGGAACACATCTGTGTCCTCTCTCGTCCTCCTGCTCACCTGGATAACAGCTGGTTAAATATGTACCTTGTCATCAATGCCATTCAGGCACCAGGTACCCGCCATATCTACATTCAGCCCTCCCCACACAAATCAATCAGCTGTACAGTACTTTTGGATTTATTTACAATGCTAACACAAACACAATGCTATCCCTAACCCGTACAGAGTTATTGTGGGAGATGAGCAGGAAATGGGGTGAATGCTTCGACCAGGGACTCTCAGTGGTGAAACTGAGTTTAAGGTCAGAGGCAGAACCGACACCTGCCACGATTCTCTTCTGTAAACAGTTCAACGAGCCCAGTGGAGGCTGCTGAGGGGAGGACGGCTCATAACAACGACCAGAATGGAGTCAATGGAAATGGTATCAGCTACATGGAAACCAACGTGTTTGATGTGTTTGGTACCATTCCCACTGAAAATCCATTCCAGATGTTATTATGAGCCGTCCTCCCCTCAGCAGCCTCCACTGAACTACACGTAGGTGTATTCTCAATCGTTTAATTATTCTTTATCATACTAGATTTGATCGACAAGCGATGACCACACGTGAAAATAATAGAACGAGACTCAGAAAAGTCTGGTAAGTTATCAGGTGAGATCTAATGGAGAGCTGATGTAAACATGTCTGCGTTTCCAAGCCTCTCTGGGCCTCTTTCCTCCATCTCTGATGGGCCTCCTTCCTCCATCTCTGATGGGCCTCTTTCCTCCATCTCTGATGGGCCTCCTTCCTCCATCTCTGATGGGCCTCTTTCCTCCATCTCTGATGGGCCTCTTTCCTCCATCTCTGATGGGCCTCTTTCCTCCATCTCTGATGGGCCTCCTTCCTCCATCTCTGATGGGCCTCTTTCCTCCATCTCTGATGGGCCTCCTTCCTCCATCTCTGATGGGCCTCTTTCCTCCATCTCTGATGGGCCTCTTTCCTCCATCTCTGATGGGCCTCTTTCCTCCATCTCTGATGGGCCTCCTTCCTCCATCTCTGATGGGCCTCTTTCCTCCATCTCTGATGGGCCTCCTTCATCCATCTCTGATGGGCCTCTTTCCTCCATCTCTGATGGGCCTCCTTCCTCCATCTCTGATGGGCCTCCTTCCTCCATCTCTGATGGGCCTCCTTCCTCCATCTCTGATGGGCCTCTTTCCTCCATCTCTGATGGGCCTCCTTCCTCCATCTCTGATGGGCCTCCTTCCTCCATCTCTGATGGGCCTCCTTCCTCCATCTCTGATGGGCCTCTTTCCTCCATCTCTGATGGGCCTCCTTCCTCCATCTCTGATGGGCCTCTTTCCTCCATCTCTGATGGGCCTCCTTCCTCCATCTCTGATGGGCCTCTTTCCTCCATCTCTGATGGGCCTCCTTCCTCCATCTCTGATGGGGCTCTTTCCTCCATCTCTGATGGGCCTCCTTCCTCCATCTCTGATGGGCCTCTTTCCTCCATCTCTGATGGGCCTCTTTCCTCCATCTCTGATGGGCCTCTTTCCTCCATCTCTGATGGGCCTCCTTCCTCCATCTCTGATGGGCCTCTTTCCTCCATCTCTGATGGGCCTCCTTCCTCCATCTCTGATGGGTCTCCTTCCTCCATCTCTGATGGGCCTCTTTCCTCCATCTCTGATGGGCCTCCTTCCTCCATCTCTGATGGGCCTCCTTCCTCCATCTCTGATGGGCCTCTTTCCTCCATCTCTGATGGGCCTCCTTCCTCCATCTCTGATGGGTCTCCTTCCTCCATCTCTGATGGGCCTCTTTCCTCCATCTCTGATGGGCCTCCTTCCTCCATCTCTGATGGGCCTCTTTCCTCCATCTCTGATGGGCCTCCTTCCTCCATCTCTGATGGGCCTCTTTCCTCCATCTCTGATGGGCCTCTTTCCTCCATCTCTGATGGGCCTCTTTCCTCCATCTCTGATGGGCCTTGTGGCTGATGGCTGGGTAGATGATGGGCCTTGTGGCTGCATAGTGGCTGGTGGCTGGGTAGATGATTGGCTTTGTGGCTGCATAGTGGCTGGTGGCTGGGTAGATGATGGGCCTTGTGGCTGCATAGTGGCTGATGGCTGAGTAGATGATGGGCCTCGTGGTGGCATAGTGGCTGGTGGCTGGGTAGATGATGGGCCTCGTGGCTGCATAGTGGCTGGTGGCTGGGTAGATGATGGGCCTCGTGGCTGCATAGTGGCTGGTGGCTGGGTAGATGATGGGTCTCGTGGCTGCATAGTGGCTGGTGGCTGGGTAGATGATGGGCCTCGTGGCTGCATAGTGGCTGGTGGCTGGGTAGATGATGGGCCTCGTGGCTGCATAGTGGCTGGTGGCTGGGTAGATGATGGACCTTGTGGCTGCATAGTGGCTGGTGGCTGGGTAGATGATGGGCCTCGTGGCTGCATAGTGGCTGGTGGCTGGGTAGATGATGGGCCTTGTGGCTGCATAGTGGCTGATGGCTGGGTAGATGATGGGCCTCGTGGCTGCATAGTGGCTGATGGCTGGGTAGATGATGGGCCTTGTGGCTGCATAGTGGCTGATGGCTGGGTAGATGATGGGCCTTGTGGCTGATGGCTGGTTAGATGTTGGGCCTTGTGGCTGCGTAGTGGCTGATGGCTGGTTAGATGATGGGCCTTGTGGCTGCGTAGTGGCTGATGGCTGGTTAGATGATGGGCCTTGTGGCTGCTGTAGTGGCTGATGGCTGGTTAGATGATGGGCCTTGTGGCTGCATAGTGGCTGATGGCTGGGTAGATGATGGGCCTTGTGGCTGCATAGTGGCTGATGGCTGGGTAGATGATGGGCCTCGTGGCTGCTGTAGTGGCTGATGGCTGGTTAGATGATGGGCCTTGTGGCTGCATAGTGGCTGATGGCTGGGTAGATGATTGGCTTTGTGGCTGCATAGTGGCTGGTGGCTGGGTAGATGATGGGCCTTGTGGCTGATGGCTGGGTAGATGATGGGCCTCGTGGCTGATGGCTGGTTAGATGATGGGCCTTGTGGCTGCATAGTGGCTAGTCGCTGGGTAGATGATGGGTCTCGTGGCTGCTAATGGCTGGTGGCTGGGTAGATGATGGGCCATGTGGCTGCGTAGTGGCTAATGGCCGGTTAGATGATGGGCCTTGTGGCTGATGGCTGGGTAGATGATGGGCCATGTGGCTGCATAGTGGTTGGTGGCTGGGTAGATGATGGGCCTCGTGGCTGCATAGTGGCTGATGGCTGGTTAGATGATGGGCCTCGTGGCTGATGGCTGGTTAGATGATGGGCCTTGTGGCTGCATAGTGGCTGATGGCTGGGTAGATGATGGGCCTCGTGGCTGCATAGTGGCTGATGGCTGGGTAGATGATGGGCCTTGTGGCTACGTAGTGGTTGATGGCCGGTTAGATGATGGGCCTTGTGGCTGCATAGTGGCTGATGATGGGCCTTGTGGCTGCATAGTGGCTGATGATGGGCCTTGTGACTGCATAGTGGCTGGTGGCTGGTTAGGTGATGGGCCTTGTGGCTGCGTAGTGGTTCGTGGCTGGTTAGGTGATGGGCCTTGTGGCTGCTAATGGATGGAGGCCCTCACAATGCGGCCTGCACTGTTTTACAGCACTGCCAGATTATAGAGGCTGTTGGCTGGTTAGATGATGTTTTACAGCACTGCCAGATTATAGAGGCTGTTGGCTGGTTAGATGATGTTTTACAGCACTGCCAGATTATAGAGGCTGTTGGCTGGTTAGATGATGTTTTACAGCACTGCCAGATTATAGAGGCTGTTGGCTGGTTAGATGATGTTTTACAGCACTGCCAGATTATAGAGGCTGTTGACTGGTTAGATGATGTTTTACAGCACTGCCAGATTATAGAGGCTGTTGACTGGTTAGATGATGTTTTACAGCACTGCCAGATTATAGAGGCTGTTGACTGGTTAGATGATGTTTTACAGCACTGCCAGATTATAGAGGCTGTTGACTGGTTAGATTATGTTTTACAGCACTGCCAGATTATAGAGGCTGTTGGCTGGTTAGATGATGTTTTACAGCACTGCCAGATTATAGAGGCTGTTGGCTTGTTAGATTATGTTTTACAGCACTGCCAGATTATAGAGGCTGTTGGCTGGTTAGATTATGTTTTACAGCACTGCCAGATTATAGAGGCTGTTGGCTTGTTAGATTATGTTTTACAGCACTGCCAGATTATAGAGGCTGTTGGCTGGTTAGATTATGTTTTACAGCACTGCCAGATTATAGAGGCTGTTGGCTGGTTAGATGATGTTTTACAGCACTGCCAGATTATAGAGGCTGTTGACTGGTTAGATGATGTTTTACAGCACTGCCAGATTATAGAGGCTGTTGACTGGTTAGATGATGTTTTACAGCACTGCCAGATTATAGAGGCTGTTGGCTGGTTAGATGATGTTTTACAGCACTGCCAGATTATAGAGGCTGATGGCTGGTTAGATGATGGGCCTCGTGGCTGCATAGTGGTTGATGATGTTTTACAGCACTGCCAGATTATAGAGGCTGTTGCTCTGGAATCTGCCTTGTTTTCTGGTCTGATTGTGATCTGTTTGTGAATGCTGACCAGATTCATCCTCTCGCCCTTGTTAACCATTAGCTTTACATCATCAATTGTGTAGTACCTGCTGTTGGTGTGACTGCTCCCTGCTGTTGGTTCTGTGGTGTGACTGTACCCTGCTGTTGGATCTGTGGTGTGACTGTACCCTGCTGTCTGCTGTTGGTTCTGTGGTGTGACTGTTACCTGCTGTTGGTTCTGTGGTGTGACTGTTCCCTGCTGTCTGCTGTTGGTACTGTGGTGTGACTGTTACCTGCTGTTGGTTCTGTGGTGTGACTGTTACCTGCTGTTGGTTCTGTGGTGTGACTGTTCCCTGCTGTTGGTTCTGTGGTGTCACTGTTCCCTGCTGTCTGCTGTTGGTTCTGTGGTGTGACTGTTCCCTGCTGTTGGTTCTGTGGTGTGACTGTTCCCTGCTGTTGGTGCTGTGGTGTGACTGTTCCCTGCTGTTGGTGCTGTGGTGTGACTGTTGCCTGCTGTTGGTTCTGTGGTGTGACTGTCCTGGACTTGTATTTTTACAGAATAATTGTTAGCTTGCTGAAGTGAAAACAACAGAAATCAGCCAGTAATGTTGAAATAAAAGCTGTAGACGAGTAACTGTGTTCTCTCTAACAGTTTTAATGGATCCTCTGTAAGTACAATGGATCATGTTATCTGTATATTTCTCAGTAACACCTTACATTAGTAACAGTGTGGAATAAAAGCAACGGTCCCTACTGCGTTTGTGTAATAGCAGAAAATGCTCAGCTCCGTTACTCTGCTAGTACAATGCCGTTACTATAGTAACTAGTATGTATCTGTGTCCTGTAACTATGTCCTGTCCAACATGTTTCCTCTCACTGACTTTGAGTGTTTCGTACTTATGAAAGCACTTTCTGACAACTGCTTATGTAAAATTGACTTTTATAAATACATTTCATTGATTTGATTTGTCAAGTGTTTGATTTGATGTGTCAATGTATTGATTGATTTATTGATTGATTGTCTCGTTGCAGGGTATAGCGTTTGCCTCTCTGTTCTTTATCCTGATTTCCATCACTACGTTCTGCCTGGAGACTCACGAGTACTTCAACGACCTTCAGAACCACACGGAACGCGTGGTGGTGGGGAACCACACTGAGGAGGTGATCTTGGTGAAGGTGAGAGAGATACTTAGATGTAAATAGGCTCTACGTAGTACTACTGTATGTACAACAGAACGTATAGTGGTGGGGAACCACACTGAGGAGGTGATCTTGGTGAAGGTGAGAGAGATACTTAGATGTAAATAGGCTCTACGTAGTACTACTGTATGTACAACAGAACGTATAGTGGTGGGGAACCACACTGAGGAGGTGATCTTGGTGAAGGTGAGAGAGATACTTAGATGTAAATAGGCTCTACGTAGTACTACTGTATGTACAACAGAACGTATAGTGGTGGGGAACCACACTGAGGAGGTGATCTTGGTTCTGGGATTGATTTGCACTTTTCGCAACAAAGTATGTTCATCTCTAGGAGACAGAACACCTTCCTGAGCGGTATGACGGCTGCCTGGTCCCAGGGTGTTTATACGTGCGTACTGTTGTTTGTACAATTGCTCCCAAGGATGAACCAGACTTGTGGAGATCTACAATTATTTTCTGAGGTATTGGATGATTTCGTTTGATTTTCCCATGATGTCAAGCAAAGAGGCACTGAGTTTGAAGGTAGGCCTTGAAATACATCCACAGGTACACCTCCAATTGGCTCTATTGATGTCAATTAGCCTATCAGAAGCTTCTAGAGCCATGGCATCATTTTCAGGACTTTTCCAAGCTGTTTAAAGGCACAGTCAACTTAGTGTATGTAAACTTCTGACCCACTGGAATTGTGATACAGTGAATTATAAGTGAAATAATCTGTCTGTAAACAATTGTTGGAAAAATTACTTGTGTCATGCACAAAGTAGATGTCCTAACCAACTTGCCAAAACTATAGTTTGGTAACAAGAAAGTGTTGGAGTGGTTGAAAAACGAGTTTTAATGACTCCAACCTAAATGTATTTAAACTTCTGACTTCAACTGTATTGATACTTTAATGATCCCTGAATTTAAATTCAATAATATAATGTCTAATCTAATCTATAATCTGATCTAATGTATAATCAAAGCTAATGCATAATATAATCTCATGTATAATCTAATCTATAATCTAATCTAATGTATAATATAATCTCATGTATAATCTAATCTATAATCTAATTTTATGTATAATATAATGTATAATCTAATATAATGTATAATCTAATGTATAATCAATATCTAATCTATAATCTAATGTATAATCTAATATCTAATCTATAATCTAATGTATTATCTAATATCTAATCTATAATCTAATGTGTTACCTAATATGATGTATAATCTAATATAATGTATATTCTAATGTATAAACAAAGCTAATGTATAATCTAATATATAATCTAATCTCTAATCTAATGTATAATCCAATCGAATGTATATTCTAATCTATAATCTAATCTATAATCTAATCTAATGTATATTCTAATGTATAATCTAATGTATAATCAAATGTATAATCTAATCGAATGTATAATATAATCTATAATCTAATGTATAATATAATCTATAATCTAATCTAATGTATAATATAATCTATAATCTACTGTATAATATAATCTATAATCTAATCTAATGTATAATATAACCAATAATCTAATGTATATTCTAATGTATAATCTAATGTATAATCTAATCTAATGTATAATATAATCTATAATCTAATGTATAATATAATCTATAATCTAATGTATAATCTAATCGAATGTATAATATAATCTAATCGAATGTATAATATAATCTAATCTAATGTATATTCTAATGTATAATCTAATGTATAATCTAATCTAATGTATAATCAAATCTATAATCTAATCTAATGTATATTCTAATCTAATGTATAATCTAATCTAGTGTATAACCTAATCTAATGTACATTCTAATGTATAATATAATATAATGTATAATCTAATGTATAATCTAATCTAATATATAATCTAATCTAATGTATAATCTAATGTATAATCTAGTGTATAATCTAATCTAATGTATAATCAAAACTATAATCTAATCTAATGTATAATATAATATAATGTATAATACAATCTATATTCTAATCTAATGAATAATCAAATCTAATGTTTAATCTAATATCTCATCTAATGTATAATCTCATCTAATGTATAATTGAATGTATAATCTAATCGAATGTATCATCTAATATATAATCTAATCTAATGTATAATCTAATATATAATCTAATCTAATGTATAATGTAATGTATAATGTAATGTATAATCTAATGTAATGTATAATCTAATGTATAATCTAATCTAATGTATAATCTAATCTAATATATAATCTAATCTAATGTATAATGTAATGTATAATCTAATGTATAATCTAATCTAATATATAATCTAATGTATAATCTAATCTATAATCTAATCTAATTTATAATCTAATGTATAATCTAATCTAATATATAATCTAATCTAATGTATAATATAATCTAATGTATCATCTAATGTATAATCTAATCTATAATCTAATCTAATTTATAATCTAATGTATAATCTAATCTAATGTATATTCTAATGTATAATCTAATCTAATGTATAATCTAATCTAATCTATAATCTAGTTTATAATCTAAACTAATGTGTAATCTAATGTATAATCTAATCTATAATCTAATCTAATGTATAATCAAATCTAATGTATATTCTAATGTATAATCTAATCTAATGTATAATCAAATCTATAATCTAATCTAATGTATAATATAATGTAATGTATGATCTAATGTATAATCTAATCTAATGTATAATATAATGTAATGTATGATCTAATGTATAATCTAATCTAATGTATAATATAATGTGTAATCTCATGTATAATGTGATCTACTCTAGGTGGTGACCAAGCCCATTCTGACCGTGGTGGAGGGTGTTTGTGTGGTCTGGTTCACCTTTGAGTTCTTCGTCCGCATCGTGTGCTGCCCCGACAAGCTGCTCTTCATCAAGAACATGTTAAACGTCATTGACTTCGTGGCCATCCTGCCCTTCTACCTGGAGATGGGCCTCAGCGGCCTGTCCTCCTCTAAAGCAGCCTCCGACATCCTGGGGTTTCTACGGGTAGTCCGTTTCGTCCGGATCCTCCGGATCTTCAAGCTGACCAGGCATTTCGTCGGTCTGAGGGTTCTCGGCCACACGTTGAGAGCCAGCGTCAACGAGTTCTGCCTGCTTATCGTTTTCCTGGCGTTGGGCGTCCTCATCTTCGCCACGATGATCTACTACGCAGAGCGGATAGGGGCCCAACCGGACGACCCCCGCGGCTCTAAACACACCCACTTCAAAAACATCCCTATCTCCTTCTGGTGGGCCGTGGTCACCATGACCACCCTGGGCTACGGGGACATGTACCCCAAGACGTGGCTGGGCATGATAGTGGGCGCGCTGTGCGCCCTGGCGGGGGTGCTGACCATCGCCATGCCCGTGCCTGTTATAGTCAACAACTTTGGGATGTACTACTCCCTGGCCATGGCTAAACAGAAGCTGCCTAAGAAGAAGAAAGCACACAATCCGAACCCGGACGCTCCCACGGACACGCCCTCCTTCGGGAAGTCTGTCGCTACCTCTCCCAGGGACAGTACTCAGAGTGATACATGGCCGCTGGCTGCAGAGGAGAATATCAACAGGAACCGCTCAGGTCAGAGACCAATTCAAATTCGATTCTTGAAATACCAAATATTCCACCGTACTAATTCATCCCTTTTAACATTTTATTTAGTCTAATGGTTTTTTTGAAGCATCGTTATGATATGTCATAGGCCACAATGACAAGTGGATGTTTAATTTATTCAAACCGTCAACCATTCCACCCCATTAAAAGCTCAGACCTCATTCAACCTTTTTTAAACCACAACTCCCTTTACACATCACACCACCACCACTTTATTCACGCTGAAACATTCATAGACCGTTTTCATTGTGCACTTATCCCTTCACTAAATCCTTTTGGTGCCATAATGGGAAAGAAGTAAAGGGGATATGTAATTGATTCAACCCATTCAGACTCATAACTCATTCAAGTCATTCAAACCATATTCAACTCACCCTTTTTTAAAACTCACGCAATCCACTTAAACACATTACTAATGAACACATCACTACAGTATTGCAGTTCTTCACTGACATAAGGTATGATATGCTGGTAGTATTTGTGGTGCTCTTTTACAACGGGGGGGGGGGGGGGGGGGGGGGTGTAACATAATTTACCTTTTACTGTAATCATATAGTATCATAGCTTTCCAGGTTTACTGTCCCTGGCCGCAAACACAGTAACACAACTTGAAACAATCATGAATATACCCTTTCTCAGACAATAACTACTTTTGTTAAATTCAGAGTCAGCGTTTTGCTTGCTCCACTATCAAAATACAGTATATTCATCGGTCTACATCCCCGAGTCCCAGTGCAGTCAAAAAACGCGAGTTTCCTGTGTTTTATATATATTTCCACACTATGACGTTGGAATAATACTGCAAAGACGTGAACATGATGATAATTCCCTTTTAGTGTGAGATCTGTTTGTAAAGACGGGCCTGAAATTTAAGCCCGTTTTGGTGGGATGGAGTTTTGGCCTCCCATGGTGACATCATAATTAGAGTTAATAGACCCTTTAAGAAAGCGAATTCCAAACCTCTCGGCCAATAACAGCACATTTTCTGTTTCCTCCTCCCCACGCAGGACACTCCCAGACAGTCCTAGCAAAATTCTTGCTTGAGAAATTGGCCATGGACCTTTTAACTTATCTTCTTATAAGGTTGTTATTCTTCTCTCATCTTCTTATAAGGTTGCTGCTGTCCAATAAATGAGTTTGTTCAAAATGGTGTTTTCCCGGTAAAATGACATTGTGGCTCAACCTTTCCCTAAAACCTGAAGGGATGTTGACTTTCTACTGTAAACCCATCGCTATGTCTCCTGCAGACTTTTTGTTTCTGTGACTTAGGGTTTAAATACTACTCAAAACATGTCCAATAGTTTGATCGTTTGCTCCAGTCTGTCTGGAGTGCCAGAGGGGCGGGGTTAGCAGTTTTTTTCAATATTTTATTGGATCCAATTTGCCTGGCATGCTCAATCAAGCCCAGTATTGCTGATCTAGCATCAGTTTTGCCATGTACAGTGCATTCGAAGAGTATTCAGACCTCTTCTCTTTTTCCACATTTTGTTACGTTGCAGCCGTATTCTAAATTGGATTTAATAACAAATTTTCCTCATCAATCTACACACAATACCCCATAATGACATCATAATACCCCATAATAACATCATAATACCCCATAATTACATCACAATACCCCATAATGACATCACAAAACATGTTTTTAGATGTTTTTTGCAAATTTATTAAAAATAAAAAACAGAAATACCTTATTTACTTAACTATTCAGACACTTTACTCAGTACTTTGTTGAAGCACCTTTGGCAGCGATTACAGCCTCAAGTCTTCTTGGGTATGATGCTACAAGCTTGGCACAACTGTATTTGGGGAGTTTCTCCCATTCTTCTCTGCAGATCCTCTCAAGCTCTGTCAGGTTGGATGGGGAGCGTCGCTGCACAGCTATTTTCAGGTCTCTCCAGAGATGTTCGATCGGGTTTGAGTCCGGACTCTGGCTGGGCCACTCAAGGACATTTAGAGACTTGACCCGAAGTCACTCCTGCGTTGTCTTGGCTGTGTGATTAGGGTCGTGGTCCTGTTGGAAGGTGAACCTTCTCCCCCAGGCTGAGGTCCTGAGCACGCTGGAGCAGGTTTTCATCAAGGATCTCTCTGTACTTTGCTCCGTTCATCTTTCCCTTGATCCTGGTTAGCCTGCCACCACCATGCTTCACCGTAGGGATGGTGCCAGGTTTATTCCAGACGTGATGCTTGGCATTCAGCCCAAAGTGTTCAATATTGGTTTCATCAGACCAGATCAGATCAGACTTGTTTCTCTGGTCTGAGAGTCTTTAGGTGCCTTTTGGCAAACTCCAAGCGGGCTGTCATGTGCCTTTTACTGAGGAGTGGCTTCCGGGCCACCCTACCATAAAGGCCTGATGGGGGAATGCTGCAGAGATGGTTGTCCTTCTGGAAGTTTCCCCCATCTCCACAGAGGAACTCTGGAGCTCTGTCAGAGTGACCACCGGGTTTTTGGTCACCTCCCTAACCATGGCCCTTCTCGCCCAATGGCTCAGTTTGGCTGTGCGGCCAGCTCTAGGAAGTGTCTTGGTGATTCCAAACTTCTTCCATTTCAGTTTGATGGAGGCCACTCTGTTCTTGAGGACCTTCAATGCTGCAGACATTTTTTGGTACCCTTCTCCAGATCTGTGCCTCAACACAATCCTGTCTCGGAGCTCTACGGACAATTCCTTCGACCTCGTGTCTTGGTTTTTGCTCTGACATGCACTGTCAACTGTAGAACCTAATATAGACAGGTGTGTGCCTTTCCAAATCATGTTGAATCAATTGAATTTAACACAGGTGGACTCCAACCAAGTTGTAGAAACAGCTCAAGGATGATCAATGGAAACAGGATGCACCTGAGCTTAATTTCGAGTCTCTTAGCATATGGTCAAAATACTTGTGTTTTTTTTTTATCAATTTATGGTATTGTGTGTAGATTCATGAGGAAAAAATGTTTTTATTCCATTTTAAAATAAGTCTGTAACGTAACAAAATGTGGAAAAAGTGAAGGGGTCTGAATACTTTCTGAATGCACTGTACATGTTGATTTGTTTAATGTTGTGTTAGTGTATGTAAGTTGTTTTGTCTGAAACGTTGTTCCCCCTGCTGCTATTGGACCAGGTCTCTCTTGGAAAAGAGATGTTATCTCAACGAGAGAAAACCTGTATCAATAAGGTTAAATAAAAAATGGAATAAAAAACACAGATATTACCTCAACTAACCTGTATATCCAAATGAAAAAGATGACATGAACAGGGAGGACCTGATTCTAGATCTTACGCTTTATGAACCAAACCTGTCCTCCTGTCCTCCTGTCAGACTCCAAGCAGAACGGAGACGCCAACTTGGCTCTGTCGTCGGATGAGGGGTGCAGCCTGACCCAGCCACTGTCACCCAGCGAGAAGTGGAACCTACGGCACGGCCACGGCGACGGTCGAGAACACTCCCGGTCGGCCAGGGGGAACAAGAAAAGCAAGAAAGAGGCAACCTGCTTCCTGCTCACCTCCGGAGACTTCTCCTGCTCTGGAGGAGAACACACCATAGTCACGGGTAGGTTGACATGCATACAGGCGCAAACCAATATTCAGAACCCTCTTATCCTCCCCATGACAACCATTACACCCATTACACCCGTGGCAACCATGACAACCATTACACCCATTACACCCGTGGCAACCATGACAACCATTACACCCATGACAACCATGACACCCATTACAACCATGTGAGTGGATGTGGTGTCCACTAAGTTATCTAAGAGTGTTTGGATTTGTTGGTTCCAGGTTTCTTTCTGGTTTTCCTCTGTGCTGTTTTGTACCAATCTGTATGAATGTCTGATGTTGTACAGTTTACTGGGCTGTGAATGTCTGATGTTGTACAGTTTACTGGGCTGTGAATGTCTGATGTTGTACAGTTTACTGGGCTGTGAATGTCTGATGTTGTACAGTTTACTGGGCTGTGAATGTCTGATGTTGTACAGTTTACTGGGCTGTGAATGTCTGATGTTGAACAGTTTACTGGGCTGTGAATGTCTGATGTTGTACAGTTTACTGGGCTGTGAATGTCTGATGTTGAACAGCTTACTGGGCTGTGAATGTCTGATGTTGAACAGCTTACTGGGCTGTGAATGTCTGGTTGTTTCCATGTCTGTTCTTTTGAGGAACAAGGTAATTTGGCTGTGATCAGACAGAGGTGTTCGTGTTTTGACGATGAATGAGATGAGAGAGAAAGGGTCTTTAATCATATAGTCTACTGTGCTCTGGCCAAGAGGTGAGCAGTAGGTGAATCTCCCCAAAGAGTCCCCCCGTAACCTACCATTGACACTAGTACAGACCCAGGTTTCTACAGAGCTGCAACAGATCCCTTCCGTTGTTGTTGACGGTGCTGTCACTGTTTCTATGGGGGAGATGAAGACAGTTAGAAACAGAATGGCCTGTAATAAAGCTGTCCCCTCTTGTGCTCGTTAGATCAGGTAGTGTTCCTGTGTGCGCATTTGTGTCCCCACAGATGAGCACATTTCTCTGGGCCTGGTAATGGACGTCTCTTCCTTAAGGGTGGGGGAGATCTCCGCTGAGTAATATGGGGATTCTGAGGGGGGGAGATCTCCTCTGAGTAATATGGGGATTCTGAGGGGGGGGGGGGGAGATCTCCTCTGAGTAATATGGGGATTCTGAGGGGGGATATACTGTATATTGCGCATATTACCCAAATGTGATCTTTATTAATTTTGAGGGGATCAAATACATTTTGTAGTTTGGATTTGTACCAAATTATCGATCCTCCAGAGTCCCTGCCTCTATTCACAGATCTGTGTTTCTGTGACTCACAATTACCTCTCTGTAGCCTGTGGGACAGTAACATCATGATTACCTCTCTGTAGCCTGTGTGACAGTAACAGCATGATTACCTCTCTGTAGCCTGTGTGACAGTAACAGCATGATTACCTCTCTGTAGCCTGTGGGACAGTAACAGCATGATTACCTCTCTGTAACCTGTGGGACAGTGACAGCATTATTACCTCTCTGTAGCCTGTGGAACATTGACAGCATGATTACCTCTCTGTAACCTGTGGGACAGTGACAACATGATTACCTCTCTGTAGCCTGTGGAACAGTGACAGCATGATTACCTCTCTGTAGCCCGTGGGACAGTGACAGCATGATTACCTCTCTGTAACCTGTGGGACAGTGACAACATGATTACCTCTCTGTAGCCTGTGGGACAGTAACAGCATGATTACATCTCTGTAGCCTGTGGGACAGTGACAGCATGATTACCTCTGTAGCCTGTGGAACAGTGACATCATGATTACCTCTCTGTAGCCTGTGGGGCAGTGACATCATGATTACCTCTCTGTAGCCTGTGGGGCAGTGACATCATGATTACCTCTCTGTAGCCTGTGAGACAGTGAGTGACAATGTCAGCCTTACACCATGTCTCCTGCAGAATGATGACGTCAACATCTTTAAGATTTGTTTTTAACTCCAGTGCTAAACTCTTCAGTCTAAAGGTTGATGAGTTTAGGCCCTGAATGTTCCACATGCTAACTAATAGTGATTTCATGTTGCAAAAATGAAAGAATAGCACAGTCAGAAATACAGTAACTACTGAGTTGTTCAGAGAGATAAACATGTTAATAGCAATACAGTAACTACTGAGTTGTTCAGAGAGATAAACATGTTAACAGCAATACAGTAACTACTGAGTTATTCAGAGAGATAAACAGGATAACAGGATGACAGAAATACAGTAACTACTGAGGTGTCCAGAGAGATAAACAGGATAACAGAAATACAGTAACTACTGAGTTGTTCAGAGAGATAAACATGTTAACAGCAATACAGTAACTACTGAGTTGTTCAGAGAGATAAACAGGATAAAAGGATGACAGAACTACTGTAACTACTGAGTTGTTCAGAGAGATAAACATGTTAACAGCAATACAGTAACTACTGAGTCGTTAAGAGAGATAAACATGTTAACAGCAATACAGTAACTACTGAGTTGTTCAGAGAGATAAACAGGATAACAGGATGACAGAAATACAGTAACTACTGAGGTGTCCAGAGAGATAAACAGGATAACAGAAATACAGTAACTACTGAGTTGTCCAGAGAGATAAACAGGATAACAGAAATACAGTAACTACTGAGTTGTCCAGAGAGATAAACAGGATAACAGAAATACAGTAACTACTGAGTTTTCCAGAGAGATAAACGGGATAACAGAAATACAGTAACTACTGAGTTGTCCAGAGAGATAAACAGGATGACAGAAATACAGTAACTACTGAGTTGTCCAGCGAGATAAACAGGATGACAGAAATACAGTAACTACTGAGTTGTCCAGAGAGATAAACAGGATGACAGAAATACAGTAACTACTGAGTTGTCCAGAGAGATAAACAGGATGACAGAAATACAGTAACTACTGAGTTGTCCAGAGAGATAAACAGGATGACAGAAATACAGTAACTACTGAGTTGTTCAGAGAGATAAACATGTTAACAGCAATACAGTAACTACTGAGTTGTTCAGAGAGATAAACATGTTAACAGCAATACAGTAACTACTGAGTTGTTCAGAGAGATAAACATGTTAACAGCAATACAGTAACTACTGAGTTGTTCAGAGAGATAAACATGTTAACAGCAATACAGTAACTACTGAGTTGTTCAGAGAGATAAACAGGATAACAGGATGACAGAAATACAGTAACTACTGAGGTGTCCAGAGAGATAAACAGGATAACAGAAATACAGTAACAACTGAGTTGTCCAGAGAGATAAACAGGATAACAGAAATACAGTAACTACTGAGTTGTCCAGAGAGATAAACAGGATAACAGAAATACAGTAACTACTGAGTTGTCCAGAGAGATAAACAGGATGACAGAAATACAGTAACTACTGAGTTGTCCAGAGAGATAAACAGGATGACAGAAATACAGTAACCACTGAGTTGTCCAGAGAGATAAACAGGATAACAGAAATACAGTAACTACTGAGTTGTACAGAGAGATAAACAGGATAACAGAAATACAGTAACTACTGAGTTGTCCAGAGAGATAAACAGGTTAACAGAAATACAGTAACTACTGAGTTGTCCAGAGAGATAAACAGGATGACAGAAATACAGTAACTACTGAGTTGTCCAGAGAGATAAACAGGATGACAGAAATACAGTAACTACTGAGTTGTCCAGAGAGATAAACAGGATGACAGAAATACAGTAACTACTGAGTTGTCCAGAGAGATAAACAGGATGACAGAAATACAGTAACTACTGAGTTGTCCAGAGAGATAAATAGGATGACAGAAGTACAGTAACTACTGAGTTGTCCAGAGAGATAAACAGGATGACAGAAATACAGTAACTGTCACATCTGCTCCCGCTCTTCCCTGGCGCTTGAGGGCGCCAGATTACCCTGCATCACACGCTCCTGCCATCCATTACTCACACCTGCCCTCCCTTGTCATCCGCATCAGCGTTATTGGGCTCACCTGTCACATGTTCTTCTCCTCCCCGATATGTGTCTGTTCCCCAGCTCTGTTCTCCACTGCTGCATTGTATTGTTTTTGTCTTCTGAATGTGTTTCTGACTCTGTTCCTGTCTCGTCTCTGTCCGTTATAATTAAATGTTTTAGTCCCCGTACCTGCTTCTGTCACGACTTCCGCCGAAGTCGGTCCCTCTCCTAGTTCTCTCTCTCCCCCCCACGCCCCCTCTCTCTCGCTCTATCTCCCCCCACTCCCCCCTCTCTCCCCCCCCTTATCTCTCTCTGTCCCCCCACGCCCCCTCTCTCTCGCTCTCTCTCCCCCCCACGCCCCCTCTCTCTCGCTCTCTCTCCCCCCTCCCACCCCTCTCTCTCTCTCTCTCTCCACGCCCCCTCTCATTCTTTCTCTCCTGGAGGCCTATAGGCTAGGAGGCTTTGAATGAGACACAACATATGTCAGAATAGATTTACTAGTGTTTGTATTGTGATGGTATACCTTCTCAGGTGAATAGTGACAACACAGCACAATACTGTGTATGTTGTGGGTGTATGATTGTTTCTTTATCATTTAAATCAACAGTTTGATTTGAAACAGGAGGCTTGGAGGCATTGGACCAGACAGACAAAGAGACAGAATAATTCCCTTCATTTCCAGCTGGCTGTCAGACTGGCAGCACTCATTCTCTGCTTGAATAGGCCTGCTGCTGCCTGAAACACACAGACACACACACACACACACACACACACACACACACACACACACACACACACACACACACACACACACACACACACACACACACACTGTGAAAAGCATATCATCGCATCACAGCTCCCCAAAGTCCCCAGAGCCCGGAGTGACAACCAGACTCTATATTTGGACGTAATGGATTCACTTCTCACATCCTGAACAAACATTTTACACCCCTTAGCATGCTGAATTGTATCAAGGGATGGTGTGTATCTGTGTGTGTGTGTGTGTGTGTATGTGTGTGTGTGTGTGTGTGTGTGTGTGTGTGTGTGTGGTATTTGTTCTGAGCCGTATTTACCTATGATATTGTCGTGAGACCTCTGCCAAAACATATTAGTACAGATGAGTCACTTAGGTAAAGACTTTTCAACTCCCCCCCCCCCCCCACACACACACACACACCCTTATCAAATGAAATTAGGTTTCAGTGTTTGGTTTGTAGCCTGGCCAAGCATGGTGGAAGGTGGTGGAACTTCAAAGTGTTCCATTGTTTTTGCTTGATGTAATCCACAATCATTCTAGGACTATAATCAAGAGGGGGAGAGGGGATGTGTTGTTCATGTGTGTGGACCTGCTGTGACACACCTTGGATTTTCTTTATTTTATCTTTAAGCTTTAAGGTCTTAACTTTGGCCTTATGATTGGAAATAATTTGTGGTAGAGCTGCCTTCAGAACAAGATTGAATAAGGGAAACTAGACTGAGCCTCTTCCTCTGAGTGAGAAGCCTTGGGATTATTTTTGTCCCCTACCTGTCTGACATGTCAGAGCCAAAGAGAGAGACAGATAGAGGCAGAGACAGAGAGATAATGAAAGAGAGAGAGAGAAAGAGAGAGAGAGACAGAGAGAGAGATAATGAGAGAGAAAGAGAGAGAGAGAGAGAGAGGCAGAGACAGAGAGATAATGAAAGAGAGAGAGAGAGACAGAGAGAGAGATAATGAGAGAGACAGAGAGAGTGAGAGAGAGAGAGATAATGCGAGAGACAGAGAGAGAGAGAGAGATAATGAGAGAGACAGAGAGAGAGAGAGAGATAATGAGAAACAGAGAGACAGAGCAGAGACAGACAGAGAGAGAGAGAGATAATGAGAAACAGAGAGAGACAGAGCAGAGACAGACAAAGAGAGAGAGAGATAATGAGAAACAGAGACAGAGGCAGAGACAGAGAGATAATGAAAGAGAGAGAGAGACAGAGCAGAGACAGACAGAGAGAGAGATAATGAGACAGACAGAGAGAGATAATGAGAGAGACAGAGACAGAGAGAGACAGCCAGAGAGAGAGAGAGAGATAATGAGAAACAGAGAGAGACAGAGCAGAGACAGACAGAGAGAGAGAGAGAGATAATGAGAAACCGAGAGAGACAGAGCAGAGACAGTCAGAGAGAGAGAAATAATGAGAAAGAGAGAGAGACAGACAGACAGATCCATGGAGAGGAATGAGGAGATCAATACAGGGAGGAAAGTCTTGACTGGGATCTGGACGTCTCCATCAACATAACACTACAGAGGCTGCTCTGTAATCTAAACACAGCCCAATGCCCCAAGCATTACTCGGTCGCAGGGCCGGCCATAGCCTTTTGGGGGCCCCAAGCGAGATTTGGTTGTGTTTTATAACAAATGTCATGCAGTTCTACACATTTTGCAATGGGGCAGAGAAAATAAGTTGCAGTTTTACAGCTAAATACATTTTTGCAGTTTTGAAGCTAATTTCTATACAATTTGGCAAATCAATGGGGGATCCCTGGAGGTCAGGGCCCCTGGTGTCACGCCCTGACCTTAGAGAGACGTTTTATTCTCTATTTGGTTAGGTCAGGGGGTAATTTGGGGGTGTGCATTCTATGTTATCTGTTTCTTTGTTTTTGGCCGAGTGTGGTTCCCAATCAGAGGCAGCTGTCTATCGTTGTCTCTGATTGAGAATCATACTTAGGCAGCCCTTTTTCCCATCTGTGTTTTGTGGATAGTTATTTTCTGTTTAGTATCTGTTTACCTGACAGAACTGTTTCGTTTTCGTTGTGTTACTTTGTTCGAGTGTTTCGTTGATAAATAAAATCATGAACACTTTCCACGCTGCGCTTTGGTCCACTCATTCCGACGAGAGACGTAACACCTGGGCCCTGCGTTCCCGGTCGGGTATTTGACCATGATTACTACCATTTTAAATAGCTGGCTAGACTAACTACTAATCTAAAACAATAAATAAGCTGACAAAACTCATTTAGACTCAAATTATAAATGACACCTTGTGTATTATTATCATTGTTACTTTCGATAGTTGAGACACTGACTGAGTTTTTATAAGAACTGGTTGGGGGCCTGTCATGGCAAATAGGGTCTGCCTGCCAAAAAAGTGTCGTTGCTATATCAACGGTGTGATGAGCTAATGCGTAGGATTTTGGAGATCATTACAGCCAAAATGTGATTATTTTCATCCCAGCTATGTAAACAAAAATGTTTTTTTTCCTTCATTACGTAGCCAGGCAGAATTTGGCATGTTCTAGCAATGGCCCTAGAAACGAACGCTAGTAGCTTCTCAAATCCCATTGTGACGCAGTGGGATACTATTTGGCGTTATAGGCCGGGGGCTTATGTTGTTTATGCCGGCCCTGCAGGGTCGTGCTCATTAGGTCATTACTCAGCAGAAAATGTAAAAAAAAAAAAAAAGAATGAGCGTTTCTTATTGGTATAGTCCCTTCCTGTTTTAGACTGTTTTCTACCATTTGGTGCCTAATGAACACAACCCAGCTCTGGAAGGCCCTATTTAGGTGGCTGAGGTTGTCAGGTAATTATAGGAATAGAGAATGTTTTCTCAATAACTTGCTTGGTTAAATAAACACAATAAGGTGGCTGATCTAACTCATTGTTCAGTTAAAACTAGCAGCAACAATAGCAGTAGTAGTAGTAAACGTTCCGTAGGTAATGACGGCTTGTGTTGTCAACTACAAGGATGAAGTGGTGCGTTGATGGATTTGCTCGTCTCTTTGTCTCCCGAGAGACAGCATAGGAAAGCTGAGTAAAGACAGGAGCCCACTGAAACAATCTTTGCTCTACCACCATCTCAGAGGGAAAGAGAGAGAAAGAGATAGAGAGAGCCGTGAGGAAAGAGAGAAAAAGGGAGCGAGAGAGACGGAGAAGGAGAGAGAGAGACGGAGAAGGAGAGAGAGAGACGGAGAAGGGGAGAGAGAGAGAGAGACAGAAAAGAAGCGAGAGAGAGAAAAAGAGAGCAAGAGGGGGAGAGGCTAGAAGGAGAGAGAGAGACAGAGAAGGAGAGAGAGAGACGGAGAAGGAGAGAGAGAGATGGAGAAGGGGAGAGAGAGACGGAGAAGGGGAGAGAGAGAGACAGAGAAGGAGAGAGAGAGACGGAGAAGGGGAGAGAGAGAGAGAGACAGAAAAGAAGCGAGAGAGAGAAAAAGAGAGCAAGAGGGGGAGAGGCTAGAAGGAGAGAGAGAGACAGAGAAGGAGAGAGACAGACGGAGAAGGAGAGAGAGAGATGGAGAAGGGGAGAGAGAGAGAGAGAGAGAGAGAGAGAGAGAAAGAGAGCAAGAGGGGGAGAGGCTAGAAGGAGAGAGAGAGACAGAGAAGGAGAGAGACAGACAGAGAAGGAGAGAGAGAGACGGAGAAGGAGAGAGAGAGAGAGAGAGAGCAAGAGGGGGAGAGGCTAGAAGGAGAGAGAGAGACAGAGAAGGAGAGAGAGAGACAGAGAAGGAGAGAGACAGACGGAGAGAGAGAGAGAGAGAGAGAAAAAGAAAGCAAGAGGGGGAGAGGCTAGAAGGAGAGCGGTAATTCAATACCTCAGCTCTGTATCTGGTGAGTATGAGAGTAATGACATCCCAGCCTATTAAAGGGGAATATCAGACATGTGCTTTCACATTTTAGTTTACATTAGCTGCAGGGAGACAGGGGCTGCAGGTAATGGGGGGCCATTTTATGATCCAGCTAGGAGGTCTGGGATATGCACTGCGGCATTAAAATACTATTATAAATCAATTAATTAGATCAGAATTCACTGTCTGCTACCAAAATAGTCACATGTAGTATACAGAAGTGGCTGCCTATGTGAATGAATCAATTTTACAACTGAACGCTCCCTAACTGCTTCTGCTCACAAAACCTGGGTTCAAACATTTTCAAAATAATTCCAAATACTTAGGCTTGGCTCGATTGAGTTTGCCTGGCGAAGTGGAGCCAATAGAGGTATCCCTAAACCCCGCACATCTGGGATTCCTGACAGGCTTAAGCAAACGCTCAACGAATATGAAAGATTTCAAAGTATTCCGTATTCATTTGAACCCAGGTCTTGTCTGCTCTGCTCTCAGGGTTGTGCTATGGCCATAGTGTAAAGAGCCAGGCTAATGTCTGTATCAAGCAGACAGGGAAACAGGGTCTGGATAGTATGTCAGGGGAGGGGGCATTATGGCAGGAAGCTGTTAAATGTCAGAGAGAAACACGAGGGCAGAAGAACGACGTATAGACGAAGGCAAAGTACCTCTTGCTCTTTAGGCACCACTGAAACACTGGAATCAAATGTCCTCAATATAATATCAAACACTTCAAACATTTGGCAAATGCTCTAAGCATCCGGAAAAGCGCTATATAAATCCTATCAATTATTCTTAATATCACTAAAGCTAGAATCCTTAATTGAAACAATAACAAAGCTGATACCCCTCCTCTGTTTTTGGTTAAAAGCTGAGGTATGGGCCTGGAGAAATACAACCACTATCAGATTAATAGATAGAGCTATGGATGCAAGTACTGACCATCCATGATATCAACATTATAGTTATAACCATGTTATGAGGCTATATAGGACCATCCATGATATCAACATTATAGGTTTAACCATGTTATGAGGCTATACAGGACTGACCATCCATGATATCAACATTATAGTTGTAACCATGTTATGAGGCTATATAGTACCATCCATGATATCAACATTATAGTTATAACCATGTTATGAGGCTATATAGGACCATCCATGATATCAACATTATAGTTATAACCATGTTATGAGGCTATATAGGACCATCCATGATATCAACATTATAGTTATAACCATGTTATGAGGCTATATAGGACCATCCATGATATCAACATTATAGTTATAACCATGTTATGAGGCTATATAGGACCATCCATGATATCAACATTATAGTTATAACCATGTTATGAGGCTATATAGGACCATCCATGATATCAACATTATAGGTTTAACCATGTTATGAGGCTATACAGGACTGACCATCCATGATATCAACATTATAGTTATAACCATGTTATGAGGCTATACAGGACTGACCATCCATGATATCAACATTATAGGTTTAACCATGTTATGAGGCTATACAGGACTGACCATCCATGATATCAACATTATAGTTATAACCATGTTATGAGGCTATACAGTGTTTGTTTAAATGTAAATTGTTTACAAACATTAGAGTAAAACAAGTGTATGTTTTGGGTTCTGATGGGGTACAACAGCTGAACTAAGCTCATGAGGCATTTATAAATAATATTTTTCAAGAATAAATTGGTACGTATCATTAATGAATGAATTCCTCCAACCCCATTAAAACCTCATTTTCTCAATGATCTGACAACCACCTGCTAATTTCCTCATGTCCGTGACACGACTCTCTAATGATGTGGCAGTCTATTCAACTGCCACTAAGCTGTTGACAGGAAGCAATAGCTACAGCGTCAGCCACAAAGAACGGTTATTGACATATGACAACGTGTTATTACCTCGGAGAATGAGTTATGGCGGACGATGATATACTTATTTTTAGCCATAGAGATCCATGTGCTTTTCCCCTTAAACCAATCCATAGGAACTTAGGAAGTGCTTTATCGTTCACAGAGTCTGACTGTTCATCTTCATAGTCACCAAATAGAAATAAGGGTCAAGACCATCGTAGCCTGAGGCTTCTGCTTGCACTGGACTCTCTCTCTCTCTCTTTCTCTCTCTCTCTCTGGTCCAGGTTATGATCTGCAGACAGTAAAGCTTGAATTGGCCTGAGGGCTTCATTTCAATATATGGCTAAATTCAGTGGAGGCTGCTGAGGGGAGGACGGCTCATAACAACGACCAGAATGGAGTCAATGGAAATGGTATCAGCTACATACATGGAAACCAACGTGTTTGATGTGTTTGGTACCATTCCCACTGAAAATCCATTCCAGATGTTATTATGAGCCGTCCTCCCCTCAGCAGCCTCCTCCTACTGGCTAAATTACAGTCTGTGTGTAGTATAGTCCTCATAAATCCAAGTACCTTGTATTCAATGCCTTTTCACCAAGGATTTCTGGTCCTATAGAATATAGGATATTTGTCTCAAGGCCCAATATTGAATGAACGTTAAATCGTCCCACAGTGCTGTTGCCAACTCTTCCATCATTGTCATACCGTATATACATATAGAGAACATTGGTTTGACTGTCCTGTCTCTAATGTTTGTTTTTTCTGTTTCAGAAAGCTGTACAGACATCCTGGCTGCTACTGGGCTCTACGCCCATCCAGAAATCACCACTCTGACCTGAAGAAGCCATTTTGGATTGATGAAGGACAAGTGGTCGTGAACCAGGGTGCATGGTGGCGAAGCTTCAGATTTAGGCCCCTCCCTCCTTCTCTAACTAACGTGAAGGTTCCTGGATCGTTCCCGGAAGGTTCCAGAAGAAGAACGCTTGTCTTTCTGTCGAGTACAAAGTAACCAAACTCCGCGGTAGAATCCTTCTATCTGATACTTTAGAAGATACAGTTATGTATGTACACACATCTGTCTGTTTTCCAAGCATTTAGCATGTATTGTATTGCATGATCTAGCACCATATAATGTACCTTGAGAAAATAACATCAGGTGAACGTTAATGTTAAGGGACATATCTAAAGTTGAGGAGTGTTTTGAACATCTCCTCTGATGTTAATACTCTTGAGTTTCAATCAAACATCAATATTTCCAAATGGTGTTTTCAAGAAATTGCCACTATGGCATTTGTTGATTCTGTTTCAAAAGTGTTCAATACACTATACGATCAGTTCATAGTCCTTGTGAAGAATCCTGAGACCAGAAACCATATGATGTTTCAGAAAGAAAAAAAACGGCAGTCTTTCATCAATGAAGCATAATTGGTAAATATTGACTAACTAAAATACAACACAAAATGTGTGGACTTGCATTGTCTAAAAAAAGTGACTGTGAACAAATTACAGCAGGATTAGAAGTACGAGTTGTTGTTCCAAGCCGACTGACTCCCAGCAAAAATATAGTCCAGCTTTGTTTTGATTTAAACATGACGGTGAACGGCTTCCCGAGTGGCGCAGCATCACAGTGTTGCAGCATCACTACAGCCTGGGGTTCGCTTTAGTTGGCTCATCGCGCTTTAGCGACTCCTTGTGGCGGGCCGGGCGCCTGCAGGCTGACTTCGGTCCTCAGTAGAACAGTGTTTCCTCCGACACATTGTTGCGAGCGGGTGTTAAGGAGTGTGGCGGATGTTAAGAAGCGCGGCTTGGCGGGTCATGACTCGAGCTTCGCCTCTCCCGAGCCCGTCGGGGAGTTGCAGCAAATGAGACAAGATTGTAATCACCAAATTGGGGAGAAAAAGGGGTTAAAAAAATACAACAACAAAAATGATAATAATAAAAAACCTAACGGTAAAACAGGTTGGTCTCTGCCTGGTGTCATGTCAGTCAACAGACAGGCCGTAGTCAGTCAACAGACAGGCCGTAGTCAGTCAACAGACAGGCCGTAGTCAGTCAACAGACAGGCCGTAGTCAGTCAACAGACAGGCCGTAGTCAGTCAACAGACAGGCCGTAGTCAGTCAACAGACAGGCCGTAGTCAGTCAACAGACAGGCCGTAGTCAGTCAACAGACAGGCCGTAGTCAGTCAACAGACAGGCCGTAGTCAGTCAACAGACAGGCCGTAGTCAGTCCAACAGACAGGCCGTAGTCAGTCAACAGACAGGCCGTAGTCAGTCAACAGACAGGCCGTAGTCAGTCAACAGACAGGCCGTAGTCAGTCAACAGACAGGCCGTAGTCAGTCAACAGACAGGCCGTAGTCAGTCAACAGACAGGCCGTAGTCAGTCCAACAGACAGGCCGTAGTCAGTCAACAGACAGGCCGTAGTCAGTCAACAGACAGGCCGTAGTCAGTCAACAGACAGGCCGTAGTCAGTCAACAGACAGGCCGTAGTCAGTCAACAGACAGGCCGTAGTCAGTCAACAGACAGGCCGTAGTCAGTCAACAGACAGGCCGTAGTCAGTCAACAGACAGGCCGTAGTCAGTCAACAGACAGGCCGTAGTCAGTCAACAGACAGGCCGTAGTCAGTCAACAGACAGGCCGTAGTCAGTCAACAGACAGGCCGTAGTCAGTCAACAGACAGGCCGTAGTCAGTGGCATGTGACTATAAAAGCTCACATAACTTTCCTTTCACAAACAAAGTATCATGCAATTCCTATAGAAATATTTTTTTTTTTTAAATGTCTGAAAATGTTTAATCATGTATATCTATTACAGTACAGTACATGAACAGATCTGTTTCAGGAAGAAGAGAGTCAACATGCAGACAGTAGTAGCAATAGCAGCATGTGACTATTAAAGTTCACGCTACGGTTCACAAACAAAGTGTCTTTAAATCCTTATACACAAGAAAAAAACTAAAATGTCAAAATGCCTTGAGAGACCAGATGCAGTCAGATAGTAGTCAAGAGGGTAGCAGGAGACTGAAGAAGCTCACACTACTTTTAACAAACAAAGTGTCTTGGAAATCCTTGTATAAATTATATATAAATGATATTGTATTTCCATTAGCTGTGTTCCGTCAATACATTCGCTGGTTGAAAGGGGATCAAACTTTGGGCGGCCATATTAGTTAAAAATAGATTATCTCAACATCATCATTAGTAAATGTATCATCAACATCGTTAGTAAATGCAATGTTAAGAAACATATCAACACATACTGCGGCATCATCCGTACATTCTAGTCGTGCCTAATGACAAAGTGATGGGGCTTAATGTGTTATGGAGTAACTTGATGAGGTTTAGATTTGTTCCTAAAACGGATTATCTTGGTTATTTTAAGATCTTGGTTATTTTAAGAGCTTGGTTGTTGGAGATCTTGGTTGTTGAAGATCTTGCTTGTTTATACATGTTGCCAAGGGGGGGGAAAAAATGTCTGCATCTCAAATGAAATGTCTGCATCTCAAGTGGTGCCCTATTCCCTATGTAGGCTCTGGTCAGAGATAGTGCACTACATAAGGGATAGGGAGCATATTTGGGACTGAGACAAATAGAGTATGGTTTCTTTCACATGATGTCTTAATATATTTCTCTTGTTCGACCGTAGTTGCCTTATGTTTATTATAAAACAGTTATGTTTTTATTTAAATGTGTTTTTATTTATATCTCAAACCTATTTTAACTCCTCTGACACAAAAGTCTGTATATATAAGCAAAGTTGTATGTAGCACAGTATAGGCTTAGTGAAACTCCTCTAGAAATGGACAGTTACTATTAATACAGTCCATTACTATTTGTTTATAAAGAATTATATGATTTTATTTGGATAATATAACTTTTTACCTATACAGCCTCCTTTTTCCCCTTTCACTGTTGTGTTTTAGCTGGGATGAACTGAAACACAGCAATGTGAGTCTGAGCTGGTTTCTCCATACAATTACAATGATTCTGTCATGTTGTCTTGTCTCTGTCCTTTCCCTTCACCCTGTCTCCCTCTGCTGGTCGTTGTTATGTTACCTTTTCTCCCCCTCTTTTCCCCAGCTGTGCCTTGTCTCCTCCTAATTACCCATTCACCCCGTTCCCCACCTGTTCCCTTTTTCCCTCTGATTAGGTCCCTATATCTGTCTCTGTTTCTGCTCCTGTCCTTGTCGGATTCTTGTTTGTTTGTTTATGTGTCTCATGCCTGAACCAGACTATCATCGTGTGTGCTGCAACCTTGTCCTGTCCTGTCGGAATCTACCTGTCCATCTGAGCCCACGTATGTTCGTCATTAAAGTACTCTGTTTGTTAATTCGCTTTTGGGTCCTCATTCACGCACCATAACAGAAGAATCCGACCAAGAATGGACCCAGCGACTTCGGATCCTCTCCACTCAGCCGTCGAGATCCAGGGAGCGATGCTAGGCAGACACAAGCAGGAATTGTCTGCTGCTCGACATGCCGTTGAGACCCTGGCCACCCAAGTCTCCAACCTCACAGAACAGGTTCACCATCTCCGCCTCGATCCACCGGCCACTTCCAGGGCTTTCGAATCTCCGGAGCCCAGAATCAATAACCCGCCGTGTTACTCTGGGGAGCCCACTGAATGCCGCTCGTTCCTCACCCAGTGTGATATTGTGTTTTCTCTCCAGCCCAACACTTACTCCAGGAGCACTGCTCGTGTCGCCTACGTCATATCTCTCCTTATTGGACGGGCTCGTGAGTGGGGCACGGCAATCTGGGAGGCAAGGGCTGAGTGTATTAACCAGTATCAAGACTTTAAGGAGGAGATGATACGGGTTTTTGATCGATCTGTTTTTGGGGAGGAGGCTTCCAGGGCCCTGTCTTCCCTATGTCAAGGCAATCGATCCATAACAGACTACTCTATTGAGTTTCGCACTCTTGCTGTCTCCAGTGGCTGGAACGAGCCGGCCTTGCTCGCTCGTCTTCTGGAGGGTTTCCGCGCAGAGGTAAAGGATGAGATTCTCTCCCGGGAGGTTCCTTCCAGCGTGGATTCCTTGATTGAACTCGCTATTCGCATTGAGCGACGGGTTGATCTTCGTCACCGAGCTCGTGGAAAGGAGCTCGCGCTCTCCGTCGCCTCCCTCTCCGCATCACTACCATCTTCCTCTGCCGGCTCGGGTGCTGAGCCCATGCAGCTGGGAGGTATCCGCATCTCGACTAAGGAGAGGGAACGGAGAATCACCAACCGCCTCTGTCTCTATTGCGGTTCCGCTGGTCATTTTGCCACTTCATGTCCAGTAAAAGGCCAGAGCTCGTCAGTAAGCGGAGGGCTACTGGTGAGCGCTACTACTCCTGTCTCTCCTTCAAGATCCTGCACTACCTTGTCGGTCCATCTACGCTGGACCGGTTCGTCAGCTTCCTGCAGTGCCTTAATAGACTCTGGGGCGGAGGGCTGTTTTATGGACGAGACCTGGGCTCGGGAACATGACATTCCTCTCAGACAGTTAAAGGAGCCCACGGCCTTGTTCGCCCTGGATGGTAGTCCTCTCCCCAGGATTCAGCGTGAGACGCTACCTTTAACCCTCACTGTTTCTGGTAATCATAGTGAAACCATTTCTTTTTTAATTTTTCGGTCACCTTTTACACCTGTTGTTTTGGGCCATCCCTGGCTAGTTTGTCATAATCCTTCCATTAATTGGTCTAGTAATTCTATCCTCTCCTGGAACGTCTCTTGTCATGTGAAATGTTTAATGTCTGCTATCCCTCCTGTTTCCTCTGTCTCTTCTTCACAGGAGGAGCCTGGTGATTTGACAGGGGTGCCGGAGGAATATCACGATCTGCGCACGGTGTTCAGTCGGTCCAGGGCCACCTCTCTTCCTCCACACCGGTCGTATGATTGTAGTATTGATCTCCTTCCGGGAACCACCCCCCCCCGGGGTAGACTATACTCTCTGTCGGCTCCCGAACGTAAGGCTCTCGAAGATTATTTGTCTGTAGCTCTTGACGCCGGTACCATAGTCCCCTCCTCCTCTCCCGCCGGAGCGGGGTTTTTTTTTGTCAAGAAGAAGGACGGGTCTCTGCGCCCCTGCATAGATTATCGAGGGCTGAATGACATAACAGTGAAGAATCGTTATCCGCTTCCTCTTATGTCTTCAGCCTTCGAGATCCTGCAGGGAGCCAGGTTTTTCACTAAGTTGGACCTTCGTAACGCTTACCATCTCGTGCGCATCAGGGAGGGGGACGAGTGGAAGACGGCGTTTAACACTCCGTTAGGGCACTTTGAATACCGGGTTCTTCCTTTCGGCCTCGCTAACGCTCCAGCTGTCTTTCAGGCATTAGTCAATGATGTCCTGAGAGACATGCTGAACATCTTTGTTTTCGTTTACCTTGACGATATCCTGATTTTTTCACCGTCACTCCAGATTCATGTTCAGCACGTTCGACGTGTCCTCCAGCGCCTTTTAGAGAATTGTCTTTTCGTGAAGGCTGAGAAGTGCACTTTTCATGCCTCCTCCGTCACATTTCTCGGTTCTGTTATTTCCGCTGAAGGCATTAAGATGGATCCCGCTAAGGTCCAAGCTGTCATTGATTGGCCCGTCCCTAAGTCACGCGTCGAGCTGCAGCGCTTTCTCGGCTTCGCGAACTTCTATCGTCGTTTCATCCGTAATTTCGGTCAGGTGGCAGCTCCTCTCACAGCCCTTACTTCTGTCAAGACGTGCTTTAAGTGGTCCGTTTCCGCCCAGGGAGCTTTTGATCTCCTCAAGAATCGTTTTACATCCGCTCCTATCCTTGTTACACCTGACGTCTCTAGACAGTTCGTTGTCGAGGTTGACGCGTCAGAGGTGGGAGTGGGAGCCATCCTTTCTCAGCGCTCCCTCTCTGACGACAAGGTCCATCCATGCGCGTATTTTTCTCATCGCCTGTCGCCGTCGGAACGTAACTATGATGTGGGTAACCGCGAACTGCTCGCCATCCGGTTAGCCCTAGGCGAATGGCGACAGTGGTTGGAGGGGGCGACCGTTCCTTTTGTCGTTTGGACTGACCATAGGAACCTTGAGTACATCCGTTCTGCCAAACGACTTAATGCGCGTCAGGCGCGTTGGGCGCTGTTTTTCGCTCGTTTCGAGTTCGTGATTTCTTATCGTCCGGGCTCTAAGAACACCAAGCCTGATGCTTTGTCTCGTCTCTTCAGTTCTTCAGTAGCCTCCACTGACCCCGAGGGGATTCTCCCTGAGGGGCGTGTTGTCGGGTTGACTGTCTGGGGAATTGAGAGGCAGGTAAAGCAAGCACTCACTCAAACTCCGTCGCCGCGCGCTTGTCCTAGGAACCTTCTTTTCGTTCCCGTTCCTACTCGTCTGGCCGTTCTTCAGTGGGCTCACTCTGCCAAGTTAGCCGGTCACCCTGGCGTTCGGGGTACGCTTGCTTCCATTCGCCAGCGTTTCTGGTGGCCCACCCGGGAGCATGACACGCGTCGTTTCGTGGCTGCTTGTTCGGTCTGCGCGCAGACTAAGTCCGGTAACTCTCCTCCTGCCGGCCGTCTCAGGCCGCTTCCTATTCCCTCTCGACCGTGGTCTCACATCGCCTTAGATTTTGTCACCGGACTGCCTTCGTCAGCGGGGAAGACTGTTATTCTTACGGTTGTCGATAGGTTCTCTAAGGCGGCTCATTTCATTCCCCTTGCTAAGCTTCCTTCTGCTAAAGAGACGGCACAAATCATCATCGAGAATGTTTTCAGAATTCATGGCCTTCCGTCAGACGTCGTTTCGGACAGAGGTCCGCAATTCACGTCTCAATTTTGGAGGGAGTTTTGCCGTTTGATTGGGGCTTCCGTCAGTCTCTCTTCCGGCTTTCACCCCCAGTCTAACGGTCAAGCAGAACGGGCCAATCAGACTATTGGTCGCATCTTACGCAGTCTTTCTTTTCGCAACCCTGCGTCTTGGTCAGAACAGCTCCCCTGGGCAGAATACGCCCACAACTCGCTTCCTTCGTCTGCGACCGGGCTATCTCCTTTTCAGAGTAGCCTCGGGTACCAGCCTCCGTTGTTCTCATCTCAGTTCGCCGAGTCCAGCGTCCCCTCCGCTCAGGCTTTTGTCCAACGTTGCGAGCGCACCTGGAAGAGGGTCAGGTCTGCACTTTGCCGTTATAGGGCGCAGACTGTGAGAGCTGCTAATAAGCGTAGAACGAAGAGCCCTAGATATTGTCGCGGTCAGAGAGTTTGGCTCTCCACTCAGAACCTTCCCCTTAAGACGGCTTCTCGCAAGTTGACCCCGCGGTTCATTGGTCCATTCCGTATCTCTCAAATCATTAACCCTGTCGCAGTGCGACTTCTTCTGCCGCGATATCTTCGTCGCGTCCACCCGGTCTTCCATGTCTCCTGTGTCAAGCCCGTTCTTCGCGCCCCCGCTCGTCTTCCCCCCCCCCCCCCCCATCCTTGTCGAGGGCGCACCCATCTACAGGGTCCGTAGGATTTTGGACATGCGTCCTCGGGGCCGTGGTCATCAGTACCTAGTAGATTGGGAGGGGTACGGTCCTGAGGAGAGGAGTTGGGTTCCCTCTCGGGACGTGCTGGACCGTGCGCTGATCGATGATTTCCTCCGTTGCCGCCAGGCTTCCTCCTCGAGTGCGCCAGGAGGCGCTCGGTGAGTGGGGGGGTACTGTCATGTTGTCTTGTCTCTGTCCTTTCCCTTCACCCTGTCTCCCTCTGCTGGTCGTTGTTATGTTACCTTTTCTCCCCCTCTTTTCCCCAGCTGTGCCTTGTCTCCTCCTAATTACCCATTCACCCCGTTCCCCACCTGTTCCCTTTTTCCCTCTGATTAGGTCCCTATATCTGTCTCTGTTTCTGCTCCTGTCCTTGTCGGATTCTTGTTTGTTTGTTTATGTGTCTCATGCCTGAACCAGACTATCATCGTGTGTGCTGCAACCTTGTCCTGTCCTGTCGGAATCTACCTGTCCATCTGAGCCCACGTATGTTCGTCATTAAAGTACTCTGTTTGTTAATTCGCTTTTGGGTCCTCATTCACGCACCATAACAGATTCTATGGTTTTCAGTCTAATTCTCTCTGTTTCTTTCTGGGGTGCCGTTTGGAAAGTTGAACGGTCATTTTGGCAATGATACACAGCGAAAGATGTCAGATGTTGTGTGTGTAAAGCAATGCAGTTGATATATTGTATCATGTAGGCATGTGTTTCTATACAGCAATACAAATAAATACAGTTCCCTGTGATACAAATAAAATACATTTCCCTGATAAAATATTAAAATTGTCTCTCTTGTCCGTCTGTCCGTCCGTCTACTTCCCCTTGGGGGGAGGATCATAGCCCCCACACCCCTCTCTCTCTCTCTCTCTCTCTCGCTCTGTCTCTCTCTCGCTCTGTCTCTCGCTCTCGCTCTCTCTCTCGCTCTGTCTCTCTCTCTCGCTCTCTCTCTCGCTCTCTCTCTCTCTCTCGCTCTGTCTCTCGCTCTGTCTCTCTCTCGCTCTCTCTCTCTCGCTCTGTCTCTCTTTCTCTCTCGCTCTCTCTCTCTCGCTCTGTCTCTCTCTTTCGCTCTCTCTCTCTCTCTCGCTCTGTCTCTCTCTCGCTCTCTCTCTCGCTCTCTCTCGCTCTGTCTCTCTCGCTCTGTCTGTCTCTCTCTCACTCTGTCTCTTTCTCTCTCTCTCTCGCGCTCTGTCTCTCTCGCTCTGTCTCTCTCGCTCTGTCTCTCTCGCTCTGTCTCTCTCTCTCAATTCAATTCAATTCAATTCAAGGGCCTTTATTGGCATGGGAAACGTGTTAACATTGCCAAAGCAAGTGAGATAGATAATATACAAAAAAGTGAAATAAACAATGAAAATGAACAATAAACATTACACACACAGAAGTTTCAAAACAATAAAGACTTTACAAATGTCATATTATATTTATATATACATTGTTGTAACAATGTACAAATGGTCTCTCTCTCTCTCTCTCTCTCTCTCTGTATCTCTCTCTCTGTATCTATCTCTCTGTATCTCTCCCTCTCTCTCTCTCTGTATCTCTCTCTCTCTCTCTACCCCCCCTTCTCTCTCTGTCTCTCTCTCTCTCTGTCTCTCTACCCCCCCCTCTCTCTCTCTACCCCCCCTTCTCTCTCTGTCTCTCTCTCTCTGTCTCTCTACCCCCCCTCTCTCTCTCTACCCCCCCCCCCCTCTCTCTCTGTATCTCTCTCTCTCTCTCTGTCTCTGTATCTCTCTCTCTGTATCTCTCTGTCTCTCTCTCTATGTCTCTCTCTGTCTCTCTCTCGCTCTCTCTTTCTCTACCCCCCCCCCCCCCCCTTCTCTCTCTCTCTCCCCACAGTTTTATGACGGTCGTAAATACTCTGCTTCTGGGTCTGTAGTATTGAGATGGGAATGTGTGACTGTGACCCTGTCTATATGTTATATAGTCTATAGACCCTGTCTGTATGTTATGTAGTCTATAGACCCTGTCTATATATTATATAGTCTATAAACCCTGTCTATATAGTCTATAGACCCTGTCTATATATTCTATAGTCTATAGACCCTGTCTGTATGTTCTATAGTCTATAAACCCTGTCTATATAGTTTATAGACCCTGTCTATATATTCTATAGTCTATAAACCCTGTCTGTATGTTATATAGTCTATAGACCCTGTCTATATATTCTATAGTCTATAAACCCTGTCTATATATTCTATAGTCTATAAACCCTGTCTATATAGTCTATAGACCCTGTCTATATATTCTATAGTCTATAGACCCTGTCTATATAGTTTATAGACCCTGTCTATATATTCTATAGTCTATAAACCCTGTCTGTATGTTATATAGTCTATAGACCCTGTCTATATGTTATATAGTCTATAGACCCTGTCTGTATATTCTATAGTCTATAGACCCTGTCTATATGTTATATAGTCTATAAACCCTGTCTGTATGTTATATAGTCTATAGACCCTGTCTATATATTCTATAGTCTATAAACCCTGTCTATATATTCTATAGTCTATAGACCCTGTCTATATGTTATATAGTCTATAAACCCTGTCTGTATGTTATATAGTCTATAGACCCTGTCTATATATTCTATAGTCTATAAACCCTGTCTATATAGTCTATAGACCCTGTCTATATATTATATAGTCTATAGACCCTGTCTATATATTCTATAGTCTATAGACCCTGTCTGTATGTTCTATAGTCTATAAACCCTGTCTATATAGTTTATAGACCCTGTCTATATATTCTATAGTCTATAAACCCTGCCTGTATGTTATTTAGTCTATAGACCCTGTCTATATATTCTATAGTCTATAAACCCTGTCTATATATTATATAGTCTATAGACCCTGTCTATATGTTATATAGTCTATAGACCCTGTCTGTATGTTATGTAGTCTATAGACCCTGTGTATATATTGTATAGTCTATAGACCCTGTCTATATATTCTATAGTCTATAAACCCTGTCTATATAATTATATAGTCTATAAACCCTGTCTATATATTCTATAGTCTATAAACCCTGTCTATATATTCTATAGTCTATAAACCCTGTCTATATAGTCTATAGACCCTGTCTATATATTCTATAGTCTATAAACCCTGTCTGTATGTTATATAGTCTATAGACCCTGTCTATATATTCTATAGTCTATAGACCCTGTCTATATATTCTATAGTCTATAAACCCTGTCTATATAGTCTATAAACCCTGTCTATATATTCTATAGTCAATAGACCCTCTCTATATATTATATAATCCATAGACCCTGTCTATATATTCTATAGTCTATAAACCCTGTCTATATATTCTATAATCAATAGACTCTCTCTATATATTAGACCCTAATATAGACCCTGTCTATATAATCTTGTACATGCTGTTAGATGCTGTTTCTATCTGTGTGTACATCCCTAGTTATGTCTTTAGCCTTTATACTTCAACTCTGTACTGCACAGCATGGGACCAACGTGTTGCCACGATATTACCATTGTGTTGTGTTCTTAGTGGGTGTAGGATCAAACTAGACGGTTCATAGTGTCGAACAAAATGGGATTTCCTGCTCAAACAAGTAGTGGTTCTTAGTGTGTGTGCTGTGTGTGTGTGTGTGTGTGTGTGTGTGTGTGTGTGTGTGTGTGTGTGTGTGTGTGTGTGTGTGTGTGTGTGTGTGTGTGTGTGTGTGTGCTGTGTGTGTGTGTGTTTGTGTGTGCATGCGTTTGGTGTAATGAAAGTCATAGCCATGCCTCACTGACTGAAGGTGTAGATGGAACACAACACACAGCCGTCTCCATAGAGATTTGGAACGACAGGCTACTAATTACTGTTCAGTTGCTTCTCTGCTGCTGATCATCGCTCTCTCAGCTTCTCACACTACACACACACACACACACACACACACACACACACACACACACACACACACACACACACACACACACACACACACACACACACACTCATTATAGTCATTGCCCACGAGGAACGGTGTTTGATGTGCCAGAAAATAAGGTGTGTTTGTGTGTGTGCATGCACTTTATACTGTCTATAGAAACACGGAGGACTTACATCAATGAGTCACAAATCAGGCTTGTTATTTTCCTCATGAAAGCAGACACTCCTTTAGTCAGCTGATAGTAAACTCTGCTCCACATGTTATATACTAACAGAAGTCTGGCACTGTAATATTTTCTGGCAGTCAATGGAACACCTCACTGGAATGAAACACATATTGAATGGAACACCTCACTGGAATGGAACACATATTGAATGGAACACCTCACTGGAATGGAACACATATTGAATGGAACACCTCACTGGAATGGAACACATATTGAATGGAACACTTATTGAATGGAACACCTCACTGGAATGAAACACATATTGAATGGAACACCTCACTGGAATGAAACACTTATTGAATGGAACACCTCACTGGAATAAAACACATATTGAATGGAACACCTCACTGGAATGAAACACTTATTGAATTGAACACCTCACTGGAATGAAACACATATTGAATGGAACACCTCACTGGAATGGAACACATATTGAATGGAACACCTCACTGGAATGAAACACATATTGAATGGAACACTTATTGAATGGAACACCTCACTGGAATGAAACACATATTGAATGGAACACCTCACTGGAATAAAACACATATTGAATGGAACACCTCACTGGAATGAAACACTTATTGAATTGAACACCTCACTGGAATGGAACACATATTGAATGGAACACCGCACTGGAATGAAACACTTATTGAATGGAACACCTCACTGGAATGAAACACATATTGAATGGAACACCTCACTGGAATGGAACACATATTGAATGGAACACCTCACTGGAATGGAACGCATATTGATTGGAACACCTCACTGGAATGAAACACTTATTGAATGGAACACCTCACTGGAATGAAACACATATTGAATGGAACACCTCACTGGAATTGAACACATATTGAATGGAACACTTATTGAATGGAACACCTCACTGGAATTAAACACATATTGAATGGAACACCTCACTGGAATGGAACGCATATTGATTGGAACACCTCACTGGAATGAAACACGTATTGAATGGAACACCCACCCATTGAATGACAACGTTCTTTCCCAGACCCTCACACGTCAATTACAGTGGTTGTGTCAAAACTTTGCACCCTATTCCCTATTTAGTGCACAACTTTTGACCAGGGCCCAAAGGCACTATAGGGAATAGGGTGCCATTTGAACGCACCAGTGACTCTGAGCTGAGCTCTCACGATAACACAATGTCCTTCTTGTTCCGAAAATCAATCTCCTATCCTTTCTTCTGCCATCTCTCTGTCTCTATGTCTCTCTCTGTCTTTCTCTATCACTCTCTCTCTCTCTGTCTTTATGCTCTCTCTCTCTCTCTCTGTCTCTCTCTGTCTCTCTCTCTCTCTGTCTTTCTCTATCACTCTCTCTCTCTCTCTCTCTCTCTGTCTTTATGCTCTCTCTCTCTCTCTCTCTGTCTTTCTCTATCACTCTCTCTCTCTGTCTTTATGCTCTCTCTCTCTCTCTCTCTCTCTGTCTCTCTCTCTCTCTGTCTTTATGCTCTCTCTCTCTCTCTCTCTCTCTCTCGCTCTCTCTCTCTCTCTCTCTCTCTGTCTCTCTCTCTCTTTCTTCCCATCAGCAGACTGTATGTATTAACACTGTCTCTGTGTCTTTTCTTATTGGACAGGGCTGCTCCTATCAACAGCCAGCTATCCACCTATTATTCAGACACAAGATATTATTAGATAAATATGACACTGTGGAGATTCGGGCGTCAGAGATCAGTTCCATTTATTACCCGTCCATACTGTAGTGCATGTCCAATAGGGCTCTGGTCAAAAGTAGTGCACTACAAAAGGAATATAGTGGTATTTTGGATGCACCAAGATGTATCTATTACCCTTCCAACACATCCTCCATCTAGATATCAGCTGTATGTGATTTATATCCAACACATCCTCCATCTAGATATCAGCTGTATGTGATTTATATCCAACACATCCTCCATCTAGATATCAGCTGTATGTGATTTATAACCAACACATCCTCCATCTAGATATCAGCTGTATGTGATTTATATCCAACACATCCTCCATCTAGAGATCAGCTGTATGTGATTTATATCCAACACATCCTCCATCTAGATATCAGCTGTATGTGATTTATATCCAACACATCCTCCATCTAGATATCAGCTGTATGTGATTTATATCCAACACATCCTCCATCTAGATATCAGCTGTATGTGATTTATATCCAACACATCCTCCATCTAGAGATCAGCTGTATGTGATATAAATCCAACACGTCCTCCATCTAGAGATCAGCTGTATGTGATTTATATCCAACACGTCCTCCATCTAGATATCAGCTGTATGTGATTTATATCCAACACATCCTCCATCTAGAGATCAGCTGTATGTGATTTATATCCAACACATCCTCCATCTAGAGATCAGCTGTATGTGATTTATATCCAACACGTCCTCCATCTAGATATCAGCTGTATGTGATATACAGTGCCTTGCGAAAGTATTCGGCCCCCTTGAACTTTGTGACCTTTTGCCACATTTCAGGCTTTAAACATAAAGATATAAAACTGTATTTTTTTGTGAAGAATCAACAACAAGTGGGACACAATCATGAAGTGGAACGACATTTATTGGATATTTCAAACTTTTTTAACAAATCAAAAACTGAAAAATTGGGCGTGCAAAATTATTCAGCCCCTTTACTTTCAGTGCAGCAAACTCTCTCCAGAAGTTCGGTGAGGATCTCTGAATGATTCAATGTTGACCTAAATGACTAATGATGATAAATACAATCGACCTGTGTGTAATCAAGTCTCCATATAAATGCACCTGCACTGTGATAGTCTCAGGGGTCCGTCAAAAGCGCAGAGAGCATCATGAAGAACAAGGAACACACCAGGCAGGTCCGAGATACTGTTGTGAAGAAGTTTAAAGCCGGATTTGGATACAAAAGATTTCCCGAGCTTTAAACATCCCAAGGAGCACTGTGCAAGCGATAATATTGAAATGGAAGGAGTATCAGACCACTGCAAATCTACCAAGACCTGGCCGTCCCTCTAAACTTTCAGCTCATACAAGGAGAAGACTAATCAGAGATGCAGCCAAGAGGCCCATGATCACTCTGGATGAACTGCAGAGATCTACAGCTGAGGTGGGAGACTCTGTCCATAGGACAACAATCAGTCGTATATTGCACAAATCTGGCCTTTATGGAAGAGTGGCAAGAAGAAATCAATTTCTTAAAGATATCCATAAAAAGTGTCGGTTAAAGTTTGCCACAAGCCACCTGGGAGACACACCAAACATGTGGAAGAAGGTGCTATGGTCAGATGAAACCAAAATTAAACTTTTTGGCAACAATGCAAAACGTTATGTTTGGCGTAAAAGCAACACACCATCCCCTCTGTCAAACATGGTGGTGGCAGCATCAGGGTTTGGGCCTGCTTTTCTTCAGCAGGGACAGGGAAGATGGTTAAAATTGATGGGAAGATGGATGGAGCCAAATACAGGACCATTCTGGAAGAAAACCTGATGGAGTCTGCAAAAGACCTGAGACTGGGACGGAGATTTGTCTTCCAACAAGACAATGATCCAAAACATAAAGCAAAATCTACAATGGATGGTTCAAAAATAAACATATCCAGGTGTTAGAATGGCCAAGTCAAAGTCCAGACCTGAATCCAATCGAGAATCTGTGGAAAGAACTGAAAACTGCTGTTCACAAATGCTCTCCATCCAACCTCACTGAGCTCGAGCTGTTTTGCAAGGAGGAATGGGAAAAAATGTCAGTCTCTCGATGTGCAAAACTGATAGAGACATACCCCAAGCAACTTACAGCTGTAATCGCAGCAAAAGGAGGCGCTACAAAGTATTAACTTAAAGGGGAATGAATAATTTTGCACGCCCAATTTTTCAGTTTTTGATTTGTTAAAAAAGTTTGAAATATCCAATAAATGTCGTTCCACTTCATGATTGTGTCCCACTTGTTGTTGATTCTTCACAAAAAAATACAGTTTTATATCTTTATGTTTGAAGCCTGAAATGTGGCAAAAGGTCGCAAAGTTCAAAGGGGCCGAATACTTTCGCAAGGCACTGTATATCCAACACATCCTCCATCTAGATATCAGCTGTATGTGATATATATCCAACACATCCTCCATCTAGAGATCAGCTGTATGTGATTTATATCCAACACATCCTCCATCTAGATATCAGCTGTATGTGATATAAATCCAACACGTCCTCCATCTAGAGATCAGCTGTATGTGATTTATATCCAACACATCCTCCATCTAGAGATCAGCTGTATGTGATATATATCCAACACATCCTCCATCTAGATATCAGCTGTATGTGATATATATCCAACACGTCCTCCATCTAGATATCAGCTGTATGTGATATAAATCCAACACGTCCTCCATCTAGAGATCAGCTGTATGTGATTTATATCCAACACATCCTCCATCTAGATATCAGCTGTATGTGATTTATATCCAACACATCCTCCATCTAGATATCAGCTGTATGTGATATAAATCCAACACGTCCTCCATCTAGAGATCAGCTGTATGTGATTTATATCCAACACATCCTCCATCTAGATATCAGCTGTATGTGATATATATCCAACACATCCTCCATCTAGATATCAGCTGTATGTGATATATATCCAACACATCCTCCATCTAGATATCAGCTGTATGTGATTTATATCCAACACATCCTCCATCTAGATATCAGCTGTATGTGATTTATATCCAACACGTCCTCCATCTAGATATCAGCTGTATGTGATTTATATCCAACACATCCTCCATCTAGATATCAGCTGTATGTGATTTATATCCAACACATCCTCCATCTAGATATCAGCTGTATGTGATTTATACCCAACACATCCTCCATCTAGAGATCAGCTGTATGTGATTTATATCCAACACGTCCTCCATCTAGAGATCAGCTGTATGTGATTTATATCCAACACGTCCTCCATCTAGAGATCAGCTGTATGTGATATGTATCCAACACATCCTCCATCTAGATATCAGCTGTATGTGATTTATATCCAACACATCCTCCATCTAGATATCAGCTGTATGTGATTTATACCCAACACGTCCTCCATCTAGAGATCAGCTGTATGTGATATAAATCCAACACATCCTCCATCTAGATATCAGCTGTATGTGATATAAATCCAACACGTCCTCCTTCTAGAGATCAGCTGTATGTGATTTATATCCAACACATCCTCCATCTAGATATCAGCTGTATGTGATATATATCCAACACATCCTCCATCTAGATATCAGCTATATGTGATTTATATCCAACACATCCTCCATCTAGAGATCAGCTGTATGTGATTTACATCCAACACGTCCTCCATCTAGAGATCAGCTGTATGTGATTTATATCCAACACGTCCTCCATCTAGATATCAGCTGTATGTGATTTATATCCAACACATCCTCCATCTAGATATCAGCTGTATGTGATATATATCCAACACATCCTCCATCTAGAGATCAGCTGTATGTGATATATATCCAACACATCCTCCATCTAGAGATCAGCTGTATGTGATTTATATCCAACACGTCCTCCATCTAGAGATCAGCTGTATGTGATATAAATCCAACACGTCCTCCATCTAGAGATCAGCTGTATGTGATATATATCCAACACATCCTCCATCTAGAGATCAGCTGTATGTGATTTATATCCAACACGTCCTCCATCTAGAGATCAGCTGTATGTGATATAAATCCAACACGTTCTCCATCTAGAGATCAGCTGTATGTGATTTATATCCAACACGTCCTCCATCTATAGATCAGCTGTATGTGATATAAATCCAACACGTTCTCCATCTAGAGATCAGCTGTATGTGATATATATCCAACACATCCTCCATCTAGATATCAGCTGTATGTGATATAAATCCAACACATCCTCCATCTAGATATCAGCTGTATGTGATATATATCCAACACATCCTCCATCTAGAGATCAGCTGTATGTGATATAAATCCAATACGTCCTCCATCTAGAGATCAGCTGTATGTGATATTCCTCCATCTAGATATCAGCTGTATGTGATATATATCCAACACATCCTCCATCTAGAGATCAGCTGTATGTGATATATATCCAACACATCCTCCATCTAGATAACAGCTGTATGTGATATTCCTCCATCTAGAGATCAGCTGTATGTGATATTCCTCCATCTAGAGATCAGCTCTATGTGATATTCCTCCATCTAGAGATCAGCTGTATGTGATATTCCTCCATCTAGAGATCAGCTGTATGTGATATTCCTCCATCTAGAGATCAGCTGTATGTGATATTCCTCCATCTAGAGATCAGCTGTATGTGATATATATCCAACACATCCTCCATCTAGAGATCAGCTGTGTGTGATATATATCCAACACATCCTCCATCTAGAGATCAGCTGTATGTGATATTCCTCCATCTAGAGATCAGCTGTATGTGATATTCCTCCATCTAGATATCGGCTGTATGTGATTTATATCCAACACATCCTCCATCTAGATATCAGCTGTATGTGATATATATCCAACACATCCTCCATCTAGAGATCAGCTGTATGTGATATATATCCAACACATCCTCCATCTAGAGATCAGCTGTATGTGATATTCCTCCATCTAGAGATCAGCTGTATGTGATATTCCTCCATCTAGAGATCGGCTGTTTGTGATATATATCCAACACATCCTCCATCTAGATATCAGCTGTATGTGATATAAATCCAACACGTCCTCCATCTAGAGATCAGCTGTATGTGATTTATATCCAACACGTCCTCCATCTAGATATAAGCTGTATGTGATATATATCCAACACATCCTCCATCTAGATATCAGCTGTATGTGATATATATCCAACACATCCTCCATCTAGAGATCAGCTGTATGGGATATATATCCAACACATCCTCCATCTAGAGATCAGCTGTATGTGATATTCCTCCATCTAGAGATCAGCTGTATGTGATTTATATCCAACACATCCTCCATCTAGATATTAGCTGTATGTGATATTCCTCCATCTAGAGATCAGCTGTATGTGATATATATCCAACACATCCTCCATCTAGATATCAGCTGTATGTGATATAAATCCAACACGTCCTCCATCTAGATATCAGCTGTATGTGATATAAATCCAACACGTCCTCCATCTAGATATCAGCTGTATGTGATATATATCCAACACGTCCTCCATCTAGATATCAGCTGTATGTGATATATATCCAACACATCCTCCATCTAGATATCAGCTGTATGTGATATATATCCAACACATCCTCCATCTAGATAACAGCTGTATGTGATATTCCTCCATCTAGAGATCAGCTGTATGTGATATTCCTCCATCTAGAGATCAGCTCTATGTGATATTCCTCCATCTAGAGATCAGCTGTATGTGATATTCCTCCATCTAGAGATCAGCTGTATGTGATATTCCTCCATCTAGAGATCAGCTGTATGTGATATTCCTCCATCTAGAGATCAGCTGTATGTGATATATATCCAACACATCCTCCATCTAGATATCAGCTGTATGTGATATATATCCAACACATCCTCCATCTAGAGATCAGCTGTATGTGATATATATCCAACACATCCTCCATCTAGAGATCAGCTGTATGTGATATTCCTCCATCTAGAGATCAGCTGTATGTGATATTCCTCCATCTAGATATCGGCTGTATGTGATTTATATCCAACACATCCTCCATCTAGATATCAGCTGTATGTGATATATATCCAACACATCCTCCATCTAGAGATCAGCTGTATGTGATATATATCCAACACATCCTCCATCTAGAGATCAGCTGTATGTGATATTCCTCCATCTAGAGATCGGCTGTTTGTGATATATATCCAACACATCCTCCATCTAGATATCAGCTGTATGTGATATATATCCAACACATCCTCCATCTAGAGATCAGCTGTATGTGATATATATCCAACACATCCTCCATCTAGAGATCAGCTGTATGTGATATTCCTCCATCTAGAGATCAGCTGTATGTGATATTCCTCCATCTAGATATCGGCTGTATGTGATTTATATCCAACACATCCTCCATCTAGATATCAGCTGTATGTGATATATATCCAACACATCCTCCATCTAGAGATCAGCTGTATGTGATATATATCCAACACATCCTCCATCTAGAGATCAGCTGTATGTGATATTCCTCCATCTAGAGATCGGCTGTTTGTGATATATATCCAACACATCCTCCATCTAGATATCAGCTGTATGTGATATAAATCCAACACGTCCTCCATCTAGAGATCAGCTGTATGTGATTTATATCCAACACGTCCTCCATCTAGATATAAGCTGTATGTGATATATATCCAACACATCCTCCATCTAGATATCAGCTGTATGTGATATATATCCAACACATCCTCCATCTAGAGATCAGCTGTATGGGATATATATCCAACACATCCTCCATCTAGAGATCAGCTGTATGTGATATTCCTCCATCTAGAGATCAGCTGTATGTGATTTATATCCAACACATCCTCCATCTAGATATTAGCTGTATGTGATATTCCTCCATCTAGAGATCAGCTGTATGTGATATATATCCAACACATCCTCCATCTAGATATCAGCTGTATGTGATATAAATCCAACACGTCCTCCATCTAGATATCAGCTGTATGTGATATAAATCCAACACGTCCTCCATCTAGATATCAGCTGTATGTGATATATATCCAACACGTCCTCCATCTAGATATCAGCTGTATGTGATATATATCCAACACATCCTCCATCTAGATATCAGCTGTATGTGATATATATCCAACACATCCTCCATCTAGATAACAGCTGTATGTGATATTCCTCCATCTAGAGATCAGCTGTATGTGATATTCCTCCATCTAGAGATCAGCTCTATGTGATATTCCTCCATCTAGAGATCAGCTGTATGTGATATTCCTCCATCTAGAGATCAGCTGTATGTGATATTTCTCCATCTAGAGATCAGCTGTATGTGATATTCCTCCATCTAGAGATCAGCTGTATGTGATATATATCCAACACATCCTCCATATAGATATCAGCTGTATGTGATATATATCCAACACATCCTCCATCTAGAGATCAGCTGTATGTGATATATATCCAACACATCCTCCATCTAGAGATCAGCTGTATGTGATATTCCTCCATCTAGAGATCAGCTGTATGTGATATTCCTCCATCTAGATATCGGCTGTATGTGATTTATATCCAACACATCCTCCATCTAGATATCAGCTGTATGTGATATATATCCAACACATCCTCCATCTAGAGATCAGCTGTATGTGATATATATCCAACACATCCTCCATCTAGAGATCAGCTGTATGTGATATTCCTCCATCTAGAGATCGGCTGTTTGTGATATATATCCAACACATCCTCCATCTAGATATCAGCTGTATGTGATATATATCCAACACATCCTCCATCTAGAGATCAGCTGTATGTGATATATATCCAACACATCCTCCATCTAGAGATCAGCTGTATGTGATATTCCTCCATCTAGAGATCAGCTGTATGTGATATTCCTCCATCTAGATATCGGCTGTATGTGATTTATATCCAACACATCCTCCATCTAGATATCAGCTGTATGTGATATATATCCAACACATCCTCCATCTAGAGATCAGCTGTATGTGATATATATCCAACACATCCTCCATCTAGAGATCAGCTGTATGTGATATTCCTCCATCTAGAGATCGGCTGTTTGTGATATATATCCAACACATCCTCCATCTAGATATCAGCTGTATGTGATATAAATCCAACACGTCCTCCATCTAGAGATCAGCTGTATGTGATTTATATCCAACACGTCCTCCATCTAGATATAAGCTGTATGTGATATATATCCAACACATCCTCCATCTAGATATCAGCTGTATGTGATATATATCCAACACATCCTCCATCTAGAGATCAGCTGTATGGGATATATATCCAACACATCCTCCATCTAGAGATCAGCTGTATGTGATATTCCTCCATCTAGAGATCAGCTGTATGTGATTTATATCCAACACATCCTCCATCTAGATATTAGCTGTATGTGATATTCCTCCATCTAGAGATCAGCTGTATGTGATATATATCCAACACATCCTCCATCTAGATATCAGCTGTATGTGATATAAATCCAACACGTCCTCCATCTAGATATCAGCTGTATGTGATATAAATCCAACACGTCCTCCATCTAGATATCAGCTGTATGTGATATATATCCAACACGTCCTCCATCTAGATATCAGCTGTATGTGATATATATCCAACACATCTTCCATCTAGATATCAGCTGTATGTGATATATATCCAACACATCCTCCATCTAGATATCAGCTGTATGTGATATAAATCCAACACGTCCTCCATCTAGATATCAGCTGTATGTGATTTATATCCAACACATCCTCCATCTAGATATCAGCTGTATGTGATATTCCTCCATCTAGAGATCAGCTGTATGTGATATATATCCAACACATCCTCCATCTAGAGATCAGCTGTATGTGATTTATATCCAACACATCCTCCATCTAGATATCAGCTGTATGTGATATATATCCAACACATCCTCCATCTAGATATCAGCTGTATGTGATATATATCCAACACATCCTCCATCTAGAGATCAGCTGTATGTGATTTATATCCAACACATCCTCCATCTAGATATCAGCTGTATGTGATATTCCTCCATCTAGAGATCAGCTGTATGTGATATATATCCAACACATCCTCCATCTAGAGATCAGCTGTATGTGATTTATATCCAACACATCCTCCATCTAGAGATCAGCTGTATGTGATTTATATCCAACACATCCTCCATCTAGATATCAGCTGTATGCGATATATATCCAACACATCCTCCATCTAGAGATCAGCTGTATGTGATTTATATCCAACACATCCTCCATCTAGATATCAGCTGTATGTGATATATATCCAACACATCCTCCATCTAGAGATCAGCTGTATGTGATATATATCCAACACATCCTCCATCTAGAGATCAGCTGTATGTGATTTATATCCAACACATCCTCCATCTAGATATCAGCTGTATGTGATATATATCCAACACATCCTCCATCTAGATATCAGCTGTATGTGATATAAATCCAACACATCCTCCATCTAGATATCAGCTGTATGTGATATATATCCAACACATCCTCCATCTAGAGATCAGCTGTATGTGATATATATCCAACACGTCCTCCATCTAGAGATCAGCTGTACAGTGCCTTGCGAAAGTGTTCGGCCCCCTTGAACTTTGCGTCCTTTTGCCACATTTCAGGCTTCAAACATAAAGATATAAAACTTTATTTTTTTGTGAAGAATCAACAACAAGTGGGACACAATCATGAAGTGGAACGACATTTATTGGATATTTCAAACTTTTTAACAAATCAAAAACTGAAAAATTGGGCGTGCAAAATTATTCAGCCCCTTTACTTTCAGTGCAGCAAACTCTCTCCAGAAGTTCAGTGAGGATCTCTGAATGATCCAATGTTGACCTAAATGACTAATGATGATAAATACAATCCACCTGTGTGTAATCAAGTCTCCGTATAAATGCACCTGCACTGTGATAGTCTTAGAGGTCCGTTAAAAGCGCAGAGAGCATCATGAAGAACAAGGAACACACCAGGCAGGTCCGAGATACTGTTGTGAAGAAGTTTATAGCCGGATTTGGATACAAAAAGATTTCCTAAGCTTTAAACATCCCAAGGAGCACTGTGCAAGCGATAATATTGAAATGGAAGGAGTATCAGACCACTGCAAATCTACCAAGACCTGGCCGTCCCTCTAAACTTTCAGCTCATACAAGGAGAAGACTGATCAGAGATGCAGCCAAGAGGCCCATGATCACTCTGGATGAACTGCAGAGATCTACAGCTGAGGTGGGAGACTCTGTCCATAGGACAACAATCAGTCGTATATTGCACAAATCTGGCCTTTATGGAAGAGTGGCAAGAAGAAAGCCATTTCTTAAAGATATCCATAAAAAGTGTTGTTTAAAGTTTGCCAAAAGCCACCTGGGAGACACACCAAACATGTGGAACAAGGTGCTCTGGTCAGATGAAACCAAAATTGAACCTTTTGGCAACAATGCAAAACGTTATGTTTGGCGTAAAAGCAACACAGCTGAACACACCATCCCCACTGTCAAACATGGTGGTGGCAGCATCATGGTTCGGGCCTGCTTTTCTTCAGCAGGGACAGGGAAGATGGTTAAAATTGATGGGAAGATGGATGGAGCCAAATACAGGACCATTCTGGAAGAAAACCTGATGGAGTCTGCAAAAGACCTGAGACTGGGACGGAGATTTGTCTTCCAACAAGACAATGATCCAAAACATAAAGCAAAATCTACAATGGAATGGTTCAAAAATAAACATATCCAGGTGTTAGAATGGCCAAGTCAAAGTCCAGACCTGAATCCAATCGAGAATCTGTGGAAAGAACTGAAAACTGCTGTTCACAAATGCTCTCCATCCAACCTCACTGAGCTCGAGCTGTTTTGCAAGGAGGAATGGGAAAAATTTCAGTCTCTCGATGTGCAAAACTGATAGAGACATACCCCAAGCGACTTACAGCTGTAATCGCAGCAAAAGGTGGCACTACAAAGTATTAACTTAAGGGGGCTGAATAATTTTGCACGCCCAATTTTTCAGTTTTTGATTTGTAAAAAAGTTTGAAATATCCAATAAATGTCGTTCCACTTCATGATTGTATCCCACTTGTTGTTGATTCTTCACAAAAAAATACAGTTTTATATCTTTATGTTTGAAGCCTGAAATGTGGCAAAAGGTCTCAAAGTTCAAGGGGGCCGAATACTTTCGCAAGGCACTGTATGTGATTTATATCCAACACATCCTCCATCTAGAGATCGGCTGTATGTGATTTATATCCAACACATCCTCCATCTAGATATCAGCTGTATGTGATATAAATCCAACACGTCCTCCATCTAGAGATCAGCTGTATGTGATATAAATCCAACACATCCTCCATCTAGAGATCGGCTGTATGTGATATTCCTCCATCTTCCATTCACATGAAAAGGCCTGAAGATAGAAAATGAAAGAACCATTGCTGCTCTGTGGAATCACTCTCTCATTCATATTCAAATGTATTATATTGTCATAACAAAGGCCTCTGAAAACATGAATGTAGGCTACTGCTCGTAGATGGGAATTTGTGTGGTTGGTTTTAAATCAAGCCTTAATGATTATGCCTCTTCGCTGCTACCTTTTGATTGGGTAAGTCCTCTTCTTCTTGCAGTTTACCATGTTATTCCTCACGTCTAAGCGCAGAACCCATCCCTTGTAGGAGATCTGGTGAAAGTGTCCTTAATTGAGGACATTGGTCCTTAATGGCAGCATGTGTACGCACAATAATTGACTCTCTATGTTTATATATGTGTGTGTACACACACGATGTATCACATGTTCCGTCGTGAAGTACCACCTGCTATCATCACAGTGCGTAGAAACATCCCAGAGTTCATTTCACCCATGATTTATGTTCTAATAATCCACCTGTGTGATTCTTGCTGTTGAATGCCTCATTTTCAGACTGGCTGCACGTAAACAAAGAAGATAAATGATCTCCAGCTGATGATGCTGTTCACCTGAATCCAGTCTATGATGTAGCGGGTAGACCTGTCGAGTTCAAACACTTTTTTTTAAAAATCAGCCTGCACAAAGTACTAGATTTAGCGGTGGTTTGTACTTTCGGGACTATTCCATTGGTTCCATTGCTTCATGTAAGCTCAATCAAACGCAGCTTAAGTATTTGAAAGTAAAACGGATACTAGTTTAACCCCGATGTACGGCTGTGCACTTGACTCCACCTCATGATGGTGTAGAAACCGATGGGTTGGGTCAGAGCCGGCTCACATGATAATGATACTCTCTGATTGGTTATATTCGTTAGAGACAATCCAATCGCTGATGAATTTGTTTTGCACAACGCCCATCATTTTTTTAAGTCACATAAATTACTTCTACTATGGCAGATTTAGACTGAGTGTATCTAGCAATTCATAGAGCAGCGGAATTACATTGAGCGTAAGTCATCAGGCAATTGGATAGTGACAACCATCCCCAATTGTTTAACTTTCATGTAACAACTATTTTTATGGTAGTGGAAACAAATTCAAAGGTTTTACTTATTAAGTGAAGAGGTGAAATATAGTCAAAGTGAAATATATTCAAATATCTAGTCTGATTACTTTGATAGACAATATCAAACGTATTACTTTGTTTGAGGTTTGATCACGGATAACTACACACAGACGAGTACACTTTCACTCATAAGGAATTAGAAAAGGTGTAGGCTATCATGTGGGGAGAGAAATATGATGGCGCATCTCGTGGAAGAAGTTCAGAAGTTTGTCCGTGTTAAAAAAAGGAATTGGGGTCGTAGTTGAAGACGTTTAAGAAGTTTAACTTGAGCGAAGTCGTGAAATATTATTTTAAAAGTTATGTAAAGTTAGAATTTTGTCCACAAATGTATCACCATGTGTCACGGTCGTGAGGAGAGACGGACCAAGGCGTGATTGGAGTTCCACATCTTTACTATAGTGAAACGTAAACCAAGAAACAACCACCGACGTCAACAAACGTAGTGCTACACTCACTCAAAACAATATCCCACAAAGCAGGTGGGAGAAAGGGCTTCCTAAATATGATCCCCAATTAGAGGCAACGATTACCAGCTGCCTCTAATAGGGAACCATACAACCCAGCCACATAAATCAATGACTAGAACACCCCCCTTGTCACGCTCTGACCTAAACACCTTAGAGAACCGAGGGCTCTCTATGGTCAGGGCGTGACAGTACCTCCACCCCCCCAAAGGTGCGGACTCCGGCCGTAAAACCTGAAACCAAATGGGGAGGGTAGGGGGGGGACTAGTGTCGGCGGCGGCTCCGGTCCAGGTCATAGCCCCCGCCCCGACCACGGATCCGGCCATGGAGCTGGGTTGGACGCCGCGCCCGGGCTGGGCACTGGCGCCGAGGAAGGCTCCGGCCATGGAGCGGGTCTGAACACCGTGCCTGGACTGGGCACCGGCGCAGAGGAAGATTCCTGCCTTGGAGCGTGACTGGACGCCGTGCCTGGACTGGGCACCGGTGCAGAGGAAGATTCCTGCCTAGGAGTGGGACTGGACTCCGTGCCTGGACTGAGCACCGGTGCAGAGGAAAGCTCCGGCCATGGAGCGGGACTCCGTGCCTGGACTGGGCACCGGCGCAGAGGAAAGCTCCGGCCTTGGAGCGGGACTGGACACCGTGCCTGGACTGGGCACCGGCGCAGAGGAAGGCTCCGGCCTTGGAGCGGGACTGGACTCCGTGCCTGGACTGGGCATCGGTGCAGAGGAATGCTCCGGCCATGGAGCGGGACTGGACTCCGTGCCTGGACTGGGCATCGGTGCAGAGGAAAGCTCCGGCCATGGAGCGGGATTGGACTCCGTGCCTGGACTGGGCACCGGCGCAGAGGAAGGCTCCGGCCTTGGAGCGGGACTGGACTCCGTGCCTGGACTGGGCATCGATGCAGAGGAAAGCTCCGGCCATGGAGCGGGACTGGACTCCGTGCCTGGACTGGGCACCGGCGCAGAGGAAGATTCCTGCCTTGGAGCGTGACTGGACGCCGTGCCTGGACTGGGCACCGGTGCAGAGGAAGGCTCCTGCCTTGGAGTGGGACTGGCGAGGCGCACTGGAGGCCTGGTGCGTGGAGCCGGGACAGATGGCACCGGATTGGTGACACGCACTTCAGGGCGAGTGCGGGGAGCTGGCACAGGACGTACCGGACTGGGGAGGCGCACTGGAGGCCTGGTGCGTGGAGCCGGCACAGGTGGCACTGGACTTGTGACACACACTTCAGGGTGAGTGTGGGGAGCTGGCACAGAACGTACTGGACTGGGGAGGCACAGACTTCACCAGACTGCTCTTCAGGTCGAATGTTGAGCAGAACACAACATCTCTCTCTCTCTCTCTCTCTCTCTCTCTCTCTCTCTCTTCCACCCCCGTCTCTCTCGCAATTCAGTTTAAATGTAAAGGTCTTTATTGGCATGGGAAACATATGTTTCTATTGCCAAAGTTATAAAGATAATTAACAAAGGTGGAAAAAAACAACAATTACACTCACAAAATAATCCGTGCAGAGTCAAAGATTTCCTTAAGTTTGGGTCAGTCACTGTGATCAGGTATTCTGTTTAGGGCCAAATAGCATTCTAGTTTGCTCTGTTTTTTTTGTAAATTCAATGTAAACAATGTGTCAAGTAATTATCTTTTTGTTTTCTCGTGATTATGTTCTGTCTAATTGTACTGCTGTCCTGGGGCTCTGTGGGGTCTGTTTGTGTTTGTGAACACAGCCCCAGGTTCATTTCATTGTAGGCGATGGCTTTGTTATGGAAGGTTTGGGACTCACTTCCTTTTAGGTGGTTGTAAAATTTAACAGCTCTTTTCTGGATTTTGGGTATCGGGGTATCGGCCTAATTCTGCTCTGTCTCATTTTGTGAATTCTTGGTTGGTGAGAGGACCCCAGACCTCACAGCTATAAAGGGCAATGGGTTCTATAATTGATTCATGTCACGTTCTGACCTTAGTTCCTTTGTTTTGTCTTTATTTAGTATGGTCAGGGCGTGAGTTGGAGTGGGCAGTCTATGTTCTTTTTTTCTATAAATCAAATCAAATCAAATGTATTTGTCACATACACATGGTTAGCAGATGTTAATGCGAGTGTAGCGAAATGCTTGTGCTTCTAGTTCCGACAACGCGGTAATAACCAACGAGTAATCTAACCTAACAATTCCAAAACTACTACCTTATACACACAAGTGTAAAGGGATAAGAATATGTACATAAAGATATATGAATGAGTGATAGTACAGAACGGCATAGGCAAGATGCAGTAGATGGTATCGAGTACAGTATATACATATGAGATGAGTAATGTAGGGTATGTAAACAAAGTGGTATAATTTGGTGGTATAAGTGGTATAATTTCTGTGTTTGGCCTGGTATGGTTCCCAATCAGAGGCAGCTGTCAATCGTTGTCCCTGATTGAGAACCATACTTAGGTAGCCTGGTTTCACCTTTGAGTTGTGTGTGATTATTTTCTGTTCTGTGTTTTGCTTCACCGTTCAGGACTGTTCGTTTTTGTCGTTTTATTGTTTTTATTCAAGTGTTCAGTATTCGTATTAAATACAATATGGACACCTACCACGCTGCGCATTGGTCTGACATTTCTTACTCCTCGTCTGAGGAGGACGAAGACAAGCGTTACAGAATCACCCACCACCAACGGACCAAGCAGCATGGTAAGGTGGACTCCTGGACATGGGACCCCTATTCCACCAATTATTCATCTAATACATCGCAACCGAACGGAAGAGAGGAATGAAAAAACAACAGACACGACCACGCAGCCGTCTATGGTTACCATGGTGACATGGCTTCAGGGCGTTGTTTTTCCTCGCCTTTCCTCTCCCCTCATCAACACAGTCATCAAGCATCAAGCATCATCCCCCATTTGGAGAGCCAACAGCCATTAGCGATTTTTCCATCTGATCCTTGTCATCACTGAAGAGCGGGCAGCAGTAGCCTACATGCAATGAACAGATGTCTTGAAATGTCTAAGTATAGCACAAGAATGGTTCAGGTGCAGTACATTAATATAGTAGTGATGTGGCCTTCATTTCTGCAGACCAATGCACATTTCAGTCAATAAGCGAAAAATATAATCACTGTTTTTTAATACTTTTTATTTCTATATTGTATGTCCGTCCAGTCCTGTTTTCCAAGAACTGCGTCTTCCGAGAATAGGCTGAGGAGAGACAAGGGAAGACCGTATAAATAATTGACCCCAATGCTGTGAGACATAGCGATCCGTGAAGAGCAGAAGGAGAGATATTCACCAGTCAAAACACCTAAATAACTGCCATTCTAATTGTATCTGTTGTTCAATAGGAGAGCTCTCAGCGGTGTGTGTGTGATCTGTAGACAGGAGAGCTCTCAGTGGTATGTGTGTGATCTGTAGACAGGAGAGCTCTCAGCGGTGTGTGTGATCTGTAGACAGGAGAGCACTTAGCGGTGTGTGTGATCTGTAGACAGGAGAACTCTCAGCGGTGTGTGTGGTCTGTAGACAGGAGAGCTCTCAGCGGTGTGTGTGGTCTGTAGACAGGAGAGCTCTCAGCGGTGTGAGTGATCTGTAGACAGGAGAGCACTCAGTGATATGTGTGTGATCTGTAGACAGGAGAGTACTCAGGGGTGTGTGTGATCTGTAGACAGGAGAGTACTCAAGGGTGTGTGTGATCTGTAGACAGGAGAGCTCTCAGCAGTGTGTGTGTGATCTGTAGACAGGAGCGCTCACAGCGGGTGTGTGATCTGTAGACAGGGGAGCGCTCAGTGGTGTGTGTGAGCTGTAGACAGAAGAGCTCTCAGCGGTGTGTGTGATCTGTAGACAGGAGAGCGCTCAGTGGTGTATGTGATCTGTAGACAGGAGAGCTCTCAGCGGTGTGTGTGATCTGTAGACAGGAGAGCTCTCAGCGGTGTGTGTGATCTGTAGACAGGAGAGCGCTCAGTGGTGTATGTGATCTGTAGACAGGAGAGCTCTCAGCGGTGTGTGTGATCTGTAGACAGGAGATCACTCAGTGGTATGTGTGTGATCTGTAGACAGGAGAGCTCTCAGCGGTGTGTGTGATCTGTAGACAGGAGAGCTCTCAGCGGGTGTGTGTGTGATCTGTAGACAGAAGAGCTCTCAGCGGTGTGTGTGTGATCTGTAGACAGGAGAGCTCTCAGCGGTGTGTGTGGTCTGTAGACAGGAGAGCTCTCAGCGGTGTGTGTGGTCTGTAGACAGGAGAGCTCTCAGCGGTGTGAGTGATCTGTAGACAGGAGAGCACTCAGTGATATGTGTGTGGTCTGTAGACAGGAGAGTACTCAGGGGTGTGTGTGATCTGTAGACAGGAGAGTACTCAGGGGTGTGTGTGATCTGTAGACAGGAGAGCTCTCAGCGGTGTGTGTGATCTGTAGACAGGAGAGCACTCAGTGGTATGTGTGTGATCTGTAGACAGGAGAGCTCTCAGTGGTGTGTGTGATCTGTAGACAGGAGAGCTCTCAGCGGGTGTGTGTGTTATCTGTAGACAGAAGAGCTCTCAGCGGTGTGTGTGTGATCTGTAGACAGGAGAGCACTCAGCGGTGTGAGTGATCTGCAGACAGAAGAGCTCTCAGCGGTGTGTGTGTGATCTGTAGACAGGAGAGCTCTCAGCAGTGTGTGTGTGTGATCTGTAGACAGGAGGGCTCACAGCGGGTATGTGATCTGTAGACAGGAGAGCGCTCAGTGGTGTGTGTGATCTGTAGACAGGAGAGATCTCAGCGGTGTGTGTGATCTGTAGACAGGAGAGCACTCAGTGGTATGTGTGTGATCTGTAGACAGGAGAGCTCTCAGCAGTGTGTGTGATCTGTAGACAGGAGAGCTCTCAGCGGGTGTGTGTGTGATCTGTAGACAGAAGAGCTCTCAGCGGTGTGTGTGTGATCTGTAGACAGGAGAGCTCTCAGCGGTGTGTGTGATCTGTAGACAGGAGAGTACTCAAGGGTGTGTGTGATCTGTAGACAGGAGAGCTCTCAGCAGTGTGTGTGTGATCTGTAGACAGGAGCGCTCACAGCGGGTGTGTGATCTGTAGACAGGGGAGCGCTCAGTGGTGTGTGTGAGCTGTAGACAGAAGAGCTCTCAGCGGTGTGTGTGATCTGTAGACAGGAGAGCGCTCAGTGGTGTATGTGATCTGTAGACAGGAGAGCTCTCAGCGGTGTGTGTGATCTGTAGACAGGAGAGCGCTCAGTGGTGTATGTGATCTGTAGACAGGAGAGCTCTCAGCGGTGTGTGTGATCTGTAGACAGGAGAGCACTCAGTGGTATGTGTGTGATCTGTAGACAGGAGAGCTCTCAGCGGTGTGTGTGATCTGTAGACAGGAGAGCTCTCAGCGGGTGTGTGTGTGATCTGTAGACAGAAGAGCTCTCAGCGGTGTGTGTGTGATCTGTAGACAGGAGAGCTCTCAGCGGTGTGTGTGGTCTGTAGACAGGAGAGCTCTCAGCGGTGTGTGTGATCTGTAGACAGGAGAGCACTCAGTGGTATGTGTGTGATCTGTAGACAGGAGAGCTCTCAGTGGTGTGTGTGATCTGTAGACAGGAGATTTCTCAGCGGGTGTGTGTGTTATCTGTAGACAGAAGAGCTCTCAGCGGTGTGTGTGTGATCTGTAGACAGGAGAGCACTCAGCGGTGTGAGTGATCTGCAGACAGAAGAGCTCTCAGCGGTGTGTGTGTGATCTGTAGACAGGAGAGCTCTCAGCAGTGTGTGTGTGTGATCTGTAGACAGGAGGGCTCACAGCGGGTATGTGATCTGTAGACAGGAGAGCGCTCAGTGGTGTGTGTGAGCTGTAGACAGAAGAGCTCTCAGCGGTGTGTGTGATCTGTAGACAGGAGAGCGCTCAGTGGTGTATGTGATCTGTAGACAGGAGAGATCTCAGCGGTGTGTGTGATCTGTAGACAGGAGAGCACTCAGTGGTATGTGTGTGATCTGTAGACAGGAGAGCTCTCAGCAGTGTGTGTGATCTGTAGACAGGAGAGCTCTCAGCGGGTGTGTGTGTGATCTGTAGACAGAAGAGCTCTCAGCGGTGTGTGTGTGATCTGTAGACAGGAGAGCTCTCAGCGGTGTGTGTGATCTGTAGACAGAAGAGCTCTCAGCGGTGTGTGTGTGATCTGTAGACAGGAGAGCTCTCAGCAGTGTGTGTGTGATTTGTAGACAGGAGCGCTCACAGCGGGTGTGTGATCTGTAGACAGGGGAGCGCTCAGTGGTGTGTGTGAGCTGTAGACAGAAGAGCTCTCAGCGGTGTGTGTGTGATCTGTAGACAGGAGAGCTCTCAGCAGTGTGTGTGTGATTTGTAGACAGGAGCGCTCACAGCGGGTGTGTGATCTGTAGACAGGGGAGCGCTCAGTGGTGTGTGTGAGCTGTAGATAGAAGAGCTCTCAGCGGTGTGTGTGATCTCTAGACAGGAGAGCGCTCAGTGGTGTGTGTGATCTGTAGACAGGAGAGCTCTCAGCGGTGTGTGTGATCTGTAGTCAGGAGAGCTGATAATGGACATCACTCTTTGCTCTGCCCCTCCCGTGACTTCTCTATGCACTCTGTGGTGTTTGGGGAGAGATAGGGATGGAAATAGAGTGAGAGGGAGAGAGAGATAGATACAGTTGAAGTCGGAAGTTTACATACACTTAGGTTGGAGTCATTAAAACTCGTTTTTCAACCACTCCACAAATTTCTTGTTAACAAACTATAGTTTTGGCTAGTCGTTTAGGACATCTACTTTGTCTATCTATTTTTCCAACAATTGCTTACAGACAGATTATTTCACTTACAATTCACTGTATCACAAGTCCAGTGGGTCAGAAGTTTACATACACTAAGTTGACTGTGCCTTTAAACAGCTTGGAAAATTCCTGAAAATTATGTAATGGCTGTAGAAGCTTCTGATAGGCCAATTGACATAATTTGAGTCAATTGGAGGTGTGCCTGTGGATGTATTTCAAGGCCTACCTTCAAACGCAGTGCCTCTTTGCTTGAATCATGGGAAAATCAAAAGACCTCAGAAAAAAATTGTAGACCTCCACAAGTATATCTCACTGGTCATCCCCAAAGCCAACACCTCCTTTGGTCACCTTTCCTTCCAGTTCTCTGCTGCCAGTGACTGGAACGAATTGTAAAAATTGCTGAAGTTGGAGACTTATATTTCCCTCACTAACTTTAAACATCACATATCTGAGCAGCTAACCGATCACTGCAGCTGTACATAGCCCATCTGTAAATAGCCCATCCAATCTACCTACCTCATCCCCATATTGTTTTTATTTACTTTTCTGCTCTTTTACACACCAGTATTTCTACTTGCACATCATCATGATCACATCTATCACTCCAGTGTTAATTTGCTAAATTGTAATTACATTGTTAATATGGTCTATTTATTGTCTTACCTCCTCACGCTATTTGCACACACTGTATATAGACTTCCTTTTTTTCATTTTTTTCTATTGTGTTATTGACTGTACACTTGTTTATTCCATGTGTAACTCTGTGTTGTTGTTTGTGTCGCACTGCTTTGCTTTATCTTGGCCAGCTCACAGTTGTAAATGAGAACTTGTTCTCAACTGGCCTACCTAGTTAAATAAAGGTGTTCTCAACTAGCCTACCTGGTTAAATAAAGGTGTTCTCAACTAGCCTACCTGGTTAAATAAAGGTGTTCTCAACTGGCCTACCTGGTTAAATAAAGGTGAAAAAAATGTATAAATAAATGTCTGGTTCAGAGACAATGACATATATACAGTTGAAGTCGGAAGTTTACATACACTTAGGTTGAAGTCATTAAATCTCATTACATACACAAAGTTGATGTAAACAGCTTGGAAAATTCCAGAAAATAATGTCAAGGCTTTAGAAGCTTCTGATAGGCTAATTGACATAATTTGAGTCAATTGGAGGTGTACCTGTGGATGTTTTTCAAGGCCTACTTTCAAACTCAGTGCCTCTTTGCTTGAAATCATGGGAGATGAAAAGAAATCAGCCAAGACCTCAGAAAAAAGACTGTAGACCTCCACAAGTCTGGTTCATCCTTGGGAGCAATTTCCAAACTCCTGAAGGTACCACGTTCATCTGTACAAACAATAGTACGCAAGTATAAACACCATGGGACCACGCAGCTGTCATACCACTCAGGATAGAGATGAACGTACTTTGGTGCGAATAGTGAAAATCAATCCCAGAACAACAGCAAAGGACCTTGTGAAGATGCTGGAAGACACAGGTACAAAAGTATCTATATCCACAGTAAAACAAGTCCTATATCGACATAACCTGAAAGGCCGCTCAGCAAGGAAGAAGCCACTGCTCAAAAAACGCCATAAAAAAGCCAGACTACGGTTTGCAACTGCACATGGGGACAAAGATCGTACTTTTTGAAGAAATGTCCTCTGGTCTGATGAAACAAAAATAGAACTGTTTGGCCATAATGACCATCGTTATGTTTGGAGGAAAAAGGGGGAGGCTTGCAAGTCAAAGAACACCATCCCAACTGTGAAGCACGGGGGTGGTAGCATCATGTTTTGGGGGAACTTTAAACAGGAGGGACTGGTGCAATTCACAAAATAAATGGCATCATGAGGCAGGAAAATTATTTAGATATATTGAAGCAACATTTCAAGCTTGGTCACAAATGGGTCCTCCAAATGGACAATGACCCCAAGCATACTTCCAAAGTTGTGGAAAAAAGGCTTAAGGACAATAAAGTCAAGGTATTGGAGTGGCCATCACAAAGCCCTGACCTCAATCCTATAGAAAATGTGTGGGCAGAACTGAAAAAGCGTGTGCGAGCAAGGAGGACGACAAACCTGACTCAGTTACACCAGCTCTGTCAGGAGGAATGGGCCAAAATTCACCCAACTTATTGTGGGAAGCTTGTGGAAGGCTACCCGAAACGTTTGACCCAAGTTAAACAATTTAAAAGCAATGCTACCAAATACTAACTTCTGACCCCCTGGGAATGTGATGAAAGAAATAAAAGCTGAAATAAATCATTCTCTACACTATTATTCTGTGATTTCACATTCTTAAAATTAAGGGGTGATCCTAACTGGCCTAAGACAGGGAATTTTTACTACAATTAAGTGTCAGGAATTGTGATAAACTGAGTTTTAATGCATTTGGCTAAGGTGTATGTAAACTTCCGATTTCAACTGTATATATATATACTGTATATGTATATAGAGAGAGAGAGCGAGAGAGAGAGAGCGAGAGAGAGACAGAGAGAGAGACAGAGAGACAGACAGAGAGAGAGAGAGAGAGAGACAGAGAGAGAGAGACAGACAGAGAGAGAGAGAGAGAGAGAGAAATAGAGGGAGAGATAAAGATGTTATTCATACCATTTGACTCTGCTGTTCCATCAGTGTGAACCTTAAAGCACAACACCCATCATTACTACTATCATCACCACCAACCTCAGCTCATCAATCACACACATAAACAGAAAGAAATGGAGGGTATTCATCAACTGAAGTGAAATTTCATCAGACAACAACCACAGCAAGCAGACACCCAGAAGTCTGTATCCAGCTAATATTGATTCAAAAACATTCAGCATGACTTTTCAATACACACAAAAACACGCACGCACGGCACGCACGCACACACGCAAGCACGCACGCACACACACACGCACGCACGTACGCAAGCACGCACGCACACACACACACGAAGAGTGTGACGCAGCGGTGAGAGAAAATACTGTTGACATTACGCACACAACATGTACACACACACACACACACACACACACACACACACACACACAACATGTACACACACACACACACACATACACACAACATGCCTGCCAAGTCAACAGTGTCAGAAGCAGTTCCTAGCGGACCTCTATGTACATCTCCACAATAACACACACGTACACACACACACCCACACATGCACACACGTACACACATTCAGACGCACACACACACACCCACCCACACACGTTCAGACGCACACACACCCACACACGCACACACGTACAGACATTCAGACGCACACGCACACCCACCCACCCACCCACACACACACACACACACACACACACACACACACACACACACACACACACACACACACACACACACACACACACACACACACACACACACACACACACACACACACACACACACACAGGAATATACGCAGAAACACCACAGGAATATACGCAGACACAAACACACAGTTCTGTCATACTTCTCCTCCTCATGTCACATCGAAATGGGCTTATTATACAGTGTATTCAGACCCCTTGACTTTTTCCACATGTTGTGTTCCTCTCTTACAGGGGCAATCTGTAGTTGCTACATACATTTTTGGACTTCTAAATATGTACAGTGAGGGGAAAAAGTATTTGATCCTCTGCTGATTTTGTACTTTCGCTCACTAATTTCAACAGTGAGAGACAGAATATCAACAAAAAAATTCAGAAAAATGCATGTCAAAAATGTTATAAATTGATTTGCATTTTAATGAGGGAAATAAGTATTTGACCCCTCTGCAAAACATGACTTAGTACTTGGTGGCAAAACCCTTGTTGGCAATCACAGAGGTCACCAGGTTTGCACACATCTCAGGAGGGATTTTGTCCCACTCCTCTTTGCAGATCTTCTCCAAGTCATTAAGGTTTCGAGGCTGATGTTTGGCAACTGGAGCCTTCAGATTTCCTATGGGATTAAGGTCTGGAGACTGGCTACGCCACTCCGGGACCTTCATGTGCTTCTTCTTGAGCCAATTCTTTGTTGCCTTGGCTGTGTGTTTTGGGTCATTGTCATGCTGGAATACCCACCCACGACCCATTTTCAATGACCTGGCTGAGGGAAGGAGGTTCTCACCCAATATTTGACGGTACATGGCCCCGTCCATCGTCCCTTTGATGCGGTGAAGTTGTCCTGTCTCCTTAGCAGAAAACACCCCCAAAGCATAATGTTTCCACCTCCATGTTTGACGGTGGGGATGGTATTCTTGGGGTCATAGGCAGCATTCCTCCTCCTCCAAACACGGCGAGTTGAGTTGATGCCAAAGAGCTCCATTTTAGTCTCATCTGACCACAACACTTTCACCCAGTTGTCCTCTGAATCATTCGGACGTTCATTGGCAAACTTCAGACAGGCATTTATATGTGCTTTCTTGAGCAGGGGGACCTTGTGGGCGCTGCAGGATTTCAGTCCTTCACGGCGTAGTGTGTTACCAATTGTTTTCTTGGTGACTATGGTCCCAGCTGCCTTAAGATCATTGAAAAGATCCTCCCGTGTAGTTCTGGGCTGATTCCTCACCGTTCTCATGATCATTGCAACTCCACGAGGTGAGATCTTGCATGGAGACCCAGGCCGAGGGAGATTGACAGTTATTTTGTGTTTCTTCCATTTGCGAATAATCGCACCAACTGTTGTCACCTTCTCACCAAGCTGCTTGGCGATGGTCTTGTAGCCCATTCCAGCCTTGTGTAGGTCTACAATCTTGTCCCTGGCATCCTTGGAGAGCTCTTTGGTCTTGGCCATGGTGGAGAGTTTGGAATCTGATTGATTGATTGCTTCTGTGGACAGGTGTCTTTTATACAGGTAACAAGCTGAGATTAGGAGCACTCCCTTTAAGAGTGTGCTCCTAATCTCAGCTCGTTACCTGTATAAAAGACACCTGGGAGCCAGAAATCTTTCTGATTGAGAGGGGATCAAATACTTTTTCCCCCTACTGTACCTATTTATTCTCGAAAAATATTATTTATAAATGCCTCATGAGCTCAGTTCAACTGTCGTCCCCCATCAGAACCCAAAATATACACTTGTTTTACTCTAATGTTTGGAAACGATGTCAATGTAAACAAACACTATTTACCCCCCCAAAAAACATTTTTTTAACTATAAATGCTGATGTTGATATACTGGTTACTTTTTACTTTGATTACTTTTACCTTATTTCTTATTCTTATCCGTGTTTATTTTTTAACTGCATAGTTGGTTAGGGGCTCATAAGTAATCATTTCACTGTAATACCTGTGGTATTCGGCGCATGTGACTAATAAAATTGGATTTGATACCATGCTCGGTCAGTTCTGGCATCCATAGCTTTGTCTATTAATTTTAGAGTGGTTACATTTCTCCAGGCCCATCCCTCAGTGAACGCTTAGTTATTGATTCAATGGCCGATTGGCGTTTTAACGCTGAGATGATTCATCTTAAAAGGAATGGATGGTCGTCTTCTGAGAAGCGATTTGCCTGTCCCGTTTCTGTCTGAAGATTCAGGGAATAATAACACCCCATTAGTAAGTCCATTTACTTCCAAGTTCAAACCTTTGGACACACTGTCTTAGTTCTGATAACCACACTAGCGTGTTCCCGGCGTGGGCATTCTGAGTAGTGTAAGTGGTATGCTGATGTGGACACTGGAAAATAGTGTCCATTTAAAATACATTCCATTGCGGACACAGTCAGACATATTTTAAAAGCTCAGATAATGAAATGTTATCAGGGTGGAATCATGGAGAGCCTAGATATTGACGATCAACAGGATGTCATGAATATTAATACCAGTTTTATTGTTTTCTCTTTATGTGACGCTATGTTTAATTTGTTAAAAGCTTTACGGTACCTCGTTCTCTTCAAATGGAGGAACATTATCATACAACCCTCTGATTGCTTGGATCTGGTTCATTACTTAGTAAAACACCCGGTACAAAAGTATTTCCACTTGTAAAATCAATGGAGAGGAAGACATAAAAAAAAACATACCGTTTCTGTGCTAATTGTCGAGGTCTAATCATTCCCTTTGACTTTCTAACTGCAGAGTGTGGACCCACTAAGTGGATGTTGAATTAGTGATGAGACCTTCCATCCCTAGGTAGGCTGGCTGAGGAATTGTGTGTGTGTGTGTGTGTGTGTGTGTGTGTGTGTGTGTGTGTGTGTGTGTGTGTGTGTGTGTGTGTGTGTGTGTGTGTGTGTGTGTGTGTGTGTGTGTGTGTGTGTGTGTGTAATTGCACTGTCTTTGACATCCCTTTATCTTCTGGTCTGGAAAACCGTGGGAATGGCTGTTAAATGTCTGATTTGAAACCATGGGAATGGCTGTTAAATGTCTGATATGAAACCATGGGAATGGCTGTTAAATGTCTGATATGAAACCATGGGAATGGCTGTTAAATGTCTGATATGAAACCGTGGGAATGGCTGTTAAATGTCTGATATGAAACCATGGGAATGGCTGTTAAATGTCTGATATGAAACCATGGGAATGGCTGTTAAATGTCTGATATGAAACCATGAGAATGGCTGTGAAATGTCTGATATGAAACAGTGGGAATGGCTGTTAAATGTCTGATATGAAACCATGGGAATGGCTGTTAAATGTCTGATATGAAACCATGGGAATGGCTTTTAAATGTCTGATATGAAACCATGAGAATGGCTGTGAAATGTCTGATATGAAACCATGGGAATGGCTGTTAAATATTTGATTTGAAACCATGGGAATGGCTGTTAAATGTCTGATATGAAACCATGGAAATGGCTGTTAAATGTCTGATATGAAACCATGGGAATGGCTTTTAATTGGTTGATTTGAAACCATGGGAATGGCTGTTAAATGTCTGATATGAAACCATGGGAATGGCTGTTAAATGTTTGATTTGAAACCATGGGAATGGCTGTTAAATGTCTGATATGAAACCATGGGAATGGCTGTTAATTGGTTGATTTGAAACCATGGGAATGGCTGTTAATTGGTTGATTTGAAACCGTGGGAATGGCTGTTAAATGTTTGATTTAAAACCATGGGAATGGCCGTTAAATGTTTGATTTGAAACCGTGGGAATGGCAGTTAAATGTTTGATATGAAACCGTGGGAATGGCTGTTAAATGTCTGATATGAAACCGTGGGAATGGCTGTTAATTGTCTGATATGAAACCGTGGGAATGGCTGTTAAATGTTTGATATGAAACCGTGGGAATGGCTGTTAAATGTTTGATATGAAACCATGGGAATGGCTGTTAATTGTTTGATTTGAAACCGTGGGAATGGCTGTTAATTGTTTGATTTGAAACCGTGGGAATGGCTGTTAAATGTCTGATATGAAACCATGGGAATGGCTGTTAAATGTTTGATATGAAACCGTGGGAATGGCTGTTAAATGTTTGATATGAAACCGTGGGAATGGCTGTTAATTGTTTGATTTGAAACCGTGGGAATGGCTGTTAAATATCTGATATGAAACCATGGGAATGGCTGTTAAATGTCTGATATGAAACCATGGGAATGGCTGTTAATTGGTTGATTTGAAACCATGGGAATGGCTGTTAAATGTCTGATATGAAACCATGGGAATGGCTGTGAAATGTTTGACATGAAACCATGGGAATGGCTGTTAAATGTTTGATTTGAAACCATGGGAATGGCTGTTAAATGTTTGATTTGAAACCATGGGAATGGTTGTTAAATGTTTGATTTGAAACCATGGGAATGGCTGTTAAATGTTTGATATGAAACCATGGGAATGGCTGTTAAATATCTGATATGAAACCATGGGAATGGCTGTTAAATGTTTGATTTGAAACCATGGGAATGGCTGTTAAATGTTTGATTTGAAACCATGGGAATGGCTGTTAAATGTTTGATTTGAAACCATGGGAATGGCTGTTAATTGTTTAATTTGAAACCATGGGAATGGCTGTTAATTGTTTAATTTGAAACCATGGGAATGGCTGTTAATTGTTTGATTTGAAACCATGGGAATGGCTGTTAATTGTTTGATTTGAAACCATGGGAATGGCTGTTAAATGTTTGATTTGATTTGGGCCATCGTATTACTGCCGATTGGACCCCATGAATAATGAAGGAATTACTTATTGAGTTGGGAAGATTATGTTCTGGAAGGCGATGGAAAGTCAAGTGAATGTAGATCAGTGATGAACTCAGGATAAATTTATGATACAAGGTTAAGTCACAAGTGGTCCTTAGTTCTTACTATGAAAGCACTTTTCATGTCTCTCTGCTGTATCAGGTCCTACAGTATAACTCCTCACAGTCTGGACTCTGACTGGCCTTGAAGGCCTTCCTCCTCTTTGACCAACCAGAGCCCCTTTCTCCCAAACAGCATGTCATCCAGATTACATCATTGTGAGAGGTTTACAATCCAGACAGCATGATTCTGCTAGTTTGAACCCCTGTGGAAACACATGCAGTATAGTTGGGTTAGCTGACAACGTCACGAAAACGTATACGGTTGTGATTCTGGAAAACCAGATAGCTTGAAACTGCCATATGGGGAATTGTAGGGGGTTCATTTCAGCTAGTATTATCTTGTTCTTGATACCAGGACTGATGTCACGTCTATGCTAATATGGCTAAACTTCGCTAGTAACGATGTACAGTGCATTCAGAAGAGATTCATAACCCCCATGACTTTTCTCACATTTTGTTGTGTTACAGCCTGAATTAAGCATTTGTTAAATTGAGATTTTGTGTCACTGGCCCACACTGTAACGGTCTTCTTCCTCCTCTGACGAGGAGTAGTAGGAAGGATCGGAGGACCAATGTGCAGCGTGGTACGTGTTCATTATTCTTTAAGTAGAACACAGAAAAATACAAAATAACAACGAGAAATAACAAAACTGAAACAGTTCCATGTGGAACACACAGACAGAGAAAATAATCACCCACAAATCAAGGGTGAAAACAGGCTGCCTAAGTATGGTTCTCAATCAGGGACAACGATTGACAGCTGCCTCTGATTGAGAACCATACCAGGCCAAACATAGAAATCATAGAAAAAAGAACATAGACTGCCCACCCTACTCACACCCTGACCAACTAAAACAAAGACATAACAAAAGAACTAAGGTCAGAACGTGACACACACACAATAAGACATAATGTCAAAGTGGATTTTTGATTTTAGAAATTAATTATTAATAATGAAAAGCTGAAATGACATGAGTCAATAGGTATTCAACCCCTTTGTTATGGCAAGCCTAAATAAGTTCAGGAGTAAACATTTGCTTAATAGTTGTCGTGTAAATTCTACATATGGGAAACTCAAAGTCAATCTTAAATGAATCATTGTTTGTCAACGTACTGGAGAGGTTCCAACAAACTTAATGCACCAAGTACACATGTCGATCAGGAGCTCTCCCGGGGCAGTCCCGTTAGATCTCTTATATACTGACAAGTTATTTTTTCATGATTTAGCTTATTCATCATTCATAATTAATGTTTGCTTCATTCATGTGACGACCAATACTGGGTCATGCATGTAACAGACCAACACCTCACAAGGTTTCTTCTCTCTAAGCTGGGACCATGAATCTAAGATATCCCTTTCTCTAAACAAGGTTCTGGGCATACTGCCAAATTACAGATACTGATAGTGAAGATTTATTTAATCAGTCACTTGCATGAACACAGAAATGATTGGTTTATAGAAATGCACAAACAGACTACAGTGTTACAGAAAAGCATAAACATAAACAATTCCCTCACACAAGTCACATAATAAGTTGTATGGACTTACTCCATGTGCAATAATAGTGTTTAACATGATTTTTGAATGGCTACCTCATCTCTGTACAGTTATTTGTATGGTCGCCCAGTCAAGCAGTGAATTTAAAACACAGATTCAACCTCAAAGACAGGGATGTTCTCCAACGCCTCGCAAAGAAGGGCACCTATTGGTAGATGTGTAAAAATTAAAAAAGCAGACACTGAATATCCCTTTGAGCATAGTGAAGTTATTAATTACACTCTGGATGGTGTATCTATACACCCAGTCACTACAAAGTTACAGGTGTCCTTCCTAACTCATTTGCCGGAGAGGAAGGAAACCACTCAGAGATTTCACCATGAGGCCAATGGTGACTTAAAACAGTTACAGAGTTTAATGGCTGTGATAGAACTGAGGATGGATCAACATTGTAGTTACTCCACAATACTAACCTGAATGACAGAGTGAAAATAAGGAATCCTTTACAGAATAGACATATTCCAAAACATGCATCCTGTTAAGGCATCAAAGTAAAACTGCTAAATATGTGTCCTGAATACAAAGCGTTATGTTTGGGTCAAATCCAACCCAAGACATCACTGAGTAACACTCTTCATATTTACAAGCATAGTGGTGGCTGCATCATGTTATGGGTATGCTTGTCATCGGCAAGGACTAGGGAGTTTGTTTTGACAAAACGAAATGGAATAGAGCTAAGCACAGCCAAAATCCTAGAGGAAAACCTGGTTCAGTCTGCTTTCCAACAGAGGCTGGAAGACAAACTCACCTTTCAGCAGGTCAATAACCTAAAACACAAGGCCAAATAGTTGCAGTTTTGACTTAAATGGGCTTGAAAATCTATGACTTGAAAATGGTTGTCTAGCAATGATCAGCAACCAACTTGACAGAGCTTGAAGAATTATTTTAATGATAATCTGCAAATATTGTACAATCCAGGTGTGCAAAGATCTTAGAGACTTACCCAGAAAGACTCACAGCTGTAATCACTGGTTCACAGTGAGCAGTCTCTGTACTACATTTTCCAATATATTTGCAAAAAAAAGAGAAAATATGTTTTCATTTTGTCGTTATTGGGTATTGTGTGTAGATGGATGATGAAAAAAAAAAAGAATTTAATGTATTTTTAATTCAGGCTGTGAAATGTGGAATAAGTCAAGGGGTATGAATACTTTCTGAAGGCTCTGTGTTTTAGAGACAACAAGTGCTAATTGTGCAAATGTATGTATGTTTTTCAATAAACATAGGAGACAAAATATAGTTTTACATGTTGTCAACAATCTAAGCCAACCCCGTCTGATTTGCCCCACAGTTGCACACATGTTGGTTTTGTTTCTAAACATCCAACCGGTCTATATGTCTAGAAACTAATTTCCTGGACTCTACATATAATTGAAGTGGTCTTTCTCCATACATCAGGGACACTATAGTATCTACTTTAACAACACAGCATATTGCCTTTGACATCCTGTCTCATCTTGTTCATATTCACCACCATCTGATCAACGTATCTGATCAACTAATGTATTTCCATCCAGTTGTCTGATTGACTCAGATCAATATCTTAATATTGATCGTTAGGCGTGACTTCAGTACTATACTGGGAATTTGGCCTATCGACAGGTAGGGTTTTAAAATACACTCTTATCCATTGATACCAGCCACCCAAGCTAGGACCCTAGGATTCGTTGCTTTAATAAGTTCAGCACATTTGGACACAACAAGAGAACAGAAAAGCCTAGCGCTGCCTCTGTACAGCTAGGCCGAATCCCAAATGGCACCCTATTCTGTACATAGTGCACTAATTTTGACCACGGTCCATATAATTGAACTACGTATACAAATGAACCATAGGGCTCCGGTCAAAAAAGTGTGGCGCACTACACAGGGAATAGGCTTCCATTTAGGACATGCTTGCCAGGTGGTGGGAAGAGACCCATCATTATGCCATTCCGTTGACTGGTTGTGTTCCTGCCTGATTAAAATACCAGCAAGAGACGAATAAAGACCAAAGGGCTGTTTCTGTTTGTTTACTTCAGAACGGAGGGATTCAAGTGGGTCTCTACACTCCCCCCCCCCCCCCCCCATGTTCTTCCTGAGGCCTTTCAACCTCTTCCTGTTTATCTGTGACCTTTATATCTGTGACCCTTATAGCAGGCTGAGACCAATACCCTTTTACTGGCAGAGGGAGAGAGACATAGAGAGAGCGAGTGTCTGTGTGTGTGCATGCGTGTGTGTGTGCGTGTCTGTGTGTGTGTGCGTGCGTGCATGTGTGTCTG